>NC_061493.1:5181482-5466482 GCF_022539355.2 Hippoglossus stenolepis
AAATTGCATGTGCGCTTCTGTGTGTACTGTATATGCAGAGATACATAGGTGGTGGTTGCCTATGCTTGCATGAAAGAACCTGCACCTGTATGCTAATGCCTCAGTGTTTGTGTGTTTACATTTGGGAATTTTCTTCAGTCCACCTGAGGCGGCGTTTCATCATCACAGAGCCCTGCTGTAAATTAATGATCATACTCATCATGCAACATTTATCAACTGAACAGGCTCACCAGTTTGCTCTGTCCTGCACAAACCTCCTATACGGCCTCTGCTCTGGCTGTCACAGATTCTCATATGATCATATTTCAACATGGAATAGGAGGCAGAACTCCCTTCACTGAATGTTGATTGTTACAGATTTAGAACACTGTTAAAAATATCCCCTGGGTTGGTTGTTTTTGTTCTGCTGGCATTGAGGATTGTACACACAGTGTACAACCCTGCCTCCTACAAATTGTGTTTGCATATTGCTAAACTGGGTCAGTAATATGGTGGTGGTAACATCATATCTGGCTGAATTACTTTTTTTCAAAATTCTGAATGGAGCCAGGAGGTTGCTGGCCTGGATGTCAGGTATATAACTCATTTGTTCACCATTCACCAGATGCATCCACAGTCCTGTCTGTGGTTAGGTTCAGGCAATGAAAGAGTTTTGGTTAAGGTCAGTGAAAGAGTTTTGGTTAAAGTAGCAATACCTGCACATATATTGTATATGAGGCATTATATCTAAACTATATATAGCCCACTATATTTGTCCTACAGAGTTTCACAATGATACAGAATTAAATGTAAATTTACATTTTTCACAAAATAAAATGTGAAATCTACTGTTGCTGCCTCTCCCTGTCTTTGTCTCTCTGTCTCTGTCTCTGTCTCTCTCACACACAGAGGGATCAGTGGCATAACCGGTTATTTGACGCCAGCTAGAGATGTCACGATACCAACATTTTAGTAGTTATACCGAATCATGAAATTTCCAAAATCTTCGATACCTAATTCGATACCACAGCAAAAAACAAAACAATAAATCCCATTTACTTCAACACACACTCCTTTATAAAAAATCTTTGAAGACACAAAAAACAACAGTGGCTATGTAGCCTTCAAGTAATAAATAAAGGGGAAGACTATTAACATTATAAATCAGCAGCATATAGGAAAATTATGACATTTCAGTTATCAGGTGTAGCTCAATGACTGTAAGAAAACAGCAGAGGCTGCACAAGCAATGCACTAACACGCACACACACACACACACACACACACACACACACACACACACACACACACACACACAGATACTGTATATACTTGAGTGCAAGTTCCTCTGCTCCTCTCCAATCACCCAAACACAGAACCGATCTCCACGATTACCTGCTGAACTCACATCCATGTTCCTGGATAAAACTGGCATTGCAATGAAGTTGAAAAACTGCGTTGTGTCACAAACTGTGGGACACACCTCTCTCCCGCCTGCAGGAGCCTGCCTGCGTGTGTGTGTCTGCTCGTCTCTGTTGCTCTGTTTTAATATGTGTATCATAAACTCCAGAGCGAACCAAAGAAACACAAAGCAAACCCTGAGCAATGCACAGGTCCCAAGAACCTCTGACCAGTGACTGTGTCCACCATCATCGTGCAAAGTGAGCGCAGGTCAGCGGGGGAGCGAGGAGGAAGGACATGCGACAGGTTAGTACAGCACAGTACAAAGATACCGGACGTGCAATGTGCAAACAAAAAATAAGACCGCATTAACTTGTATTGTACAATTCAACATTTATTGGAGGATGAGGCTTCAGACTTATTCCAAATCCTGCATTTCTTTTTACGTAAGACATTGCAAGAAGTGGGCAGGACAAAGTGAAATGATTTCAGCGAGTATAGGACACATCTCACATTTCAGAGGTTATGGAGCATATCATGAGGGTACACAGGAGAAAATCCAGCGTCTGACTCTATCATCGCCTCGCTGCACTCTCTTCTTCACCTCAGCCATCACTTCCATCTTCATTGCCCTGAGCCATCATTTTACCCTCAGTCGCCCTCTTCTCCCTGCTCCAGCTCACCAACGCACTTTATCATCTCCACTCTGCGTCCTCCCTTCCTCCTCCCACCCCCCAACACCCCATCCTGTTAATACAGCTAACCATCACACTGTCCAAAGGGCATCTTGAGTTGATGTCCCAGGAGTGTGTGCGTATGTGTCTTCCTAGGGGATGGTGGGGGTTGTGTAGGGATGATCTATAGGTTATGGACCACTGTTTGGATAGATAGTGCCCTGACTGGGTCCAGATTCTCTATGCACCCCCCAGCAAAAGAAACACATAAACACACACATATGCACCGACATACACTCTACCGGATGGCTAACACTGGATCTGAGGTGGTATCTCCGTGACCCTAAACAAAGCCAAGTGCGAGGTTGTGTGTGCAGACCTACACCATTGTGGTATAATGTGGTACAGTGTTCAGATCAAAAGAATTTGGCCAGGAAAAATAAACTAAAATAAACTAAAATCTTTTTTCCAATTGCTGGTTGACAATGTATTTTTTAGCTACTTTCCACTAATCCAGAAAATATTTCATCATTACTGGTTGAACAGTTTTACAGATATTCTTCATTCTCAGGGAATAAACCCCTGTGACATTTCTCATAGCGGCACTGTGAGCTTCACAATTGTGGTCATAAGTG
This sequence comes from Hippoglossus stenolepis, assembly GCF_022539355.2. NCBI lineage: Eukaryota > Metazoa > Chordata > Actinopteri > Pleuronectiformes > Pleuronectidae > Hippoglossus > Hippoglossus stenolepis. The sequence continues at coordinate 5,184,172 of NC_061493.1, forward strand.
TATTCAAGGCCGGTGCATGTGCCTTAGGTTGAGTTGCCTGCTCCAGTTAGTCATCTTCGTCTCGTCTTGTCCAGCTCAGTCTAGAACCTCAGTCGCTACCCCACCCCTCTGAACCACTCTTCTGCTATAAACCCAATAATCTCTGAAGCTGTTTTCAGACATGACCTGCAGGTAAAGTCCAGAGAATACAGACTTTCCTCCGCATTATTCCGGTGAGAGGTGGAGCAGCCGAGTGCAGCGGGCAGAAACAGGAAGTGATGCATTGATTTAGCGTCCGTCACGTGTTAGAAGAGCCATCAACCCTAATTCTAACATGCGACAGACACAAAACTGGAAGAACGCAATTATCTAAGGCTGAAAAGGAGGGGCCATACACAAAGAGGCACCAAAGAAGATGTCAACTTGGAGAGACAACGAGATTCGAGAGCTTTTGGTGATAAGGGCCAACGTTGGCGTTGATGTGGTGTAAACTAAAACATGTGATTTCTGCAGTGAAATTAAAACGTCATGTTCTACCCTCTATGTGGTCCATCTAGACCACACCCCTCGCCTGAATGTTTCCGACATTTTCTCGTTGTTGAAAACACATTTGACCTGGAGAATCTCCTGCTGCGTGGTCTTCATATGTGAAAGACAAACATTGGAACATGTCGGGACCCAATATTCTGGACAATTTCCAGAGTTCATGTCTGGGCTGTGTCAGAACCCCCAAAAAAATATATATATATATGTATGTACATGTGTGTGTGTTTGTGTGTGTGTGAATCATCATCATATTTCTATATATAAATGTACATATGCTATATATATATCTACATACATAGTCACTACCAACACTAGCAGTGGGTTTTTTTACTAAATGAAACATATTCTCGTCGCTTATGATTCATGATATGTAATCTTTTTTTTTACATTGATACAAACATGACTTTGCAGTTACTTGACTTCACATGAAAATGTCTTTCTTTGAAGCTCTAACTGAAGCCCCAGCAAAACTGTGAAAGACCTTATATCTTCAGCTGTGTGATAACAGCGAATCAGCGTCAGAGAAATTCAACAGGAAAAACATGTAAAAATAAAAGCTTTCAATCAAAGTCAAGTCTCTTCAAAAGACACAGTAAGAGACCATGAGCTGGGGATTGAGATGAAATGATGGAAACCTTGAGAAAATGATGCTTGTCATTACAGAACAGATTTTCTTCTGCTCCAGCATATTGAAATATTGAACTATTAATAATCATCAGAGGTTTGCTCGAGCAAGTCCAGGCTTTATGACTGGTTGGTGAACAAATTCCTTGTTACACACCATACACTTGAGTTTGTGCGTGGCTGTGTGTTAACAGACATATGGTGTGCACGACTAAACTGATCCCCAAACAGCACAAATCCAATCAGGCTCAGCTGTGAAGCGGTGTTTAAATGGTTCCTTTTCTCCGTTCAACAATGGATGAATGAGTGAGACATGACAGGCAGTGATGGATGAGTGTGTGTGTGTGTGTGTGTGATCAGATTGCCTGATTGGGGTATATATAGATCATGCACAGGGTATGCATTGCCTCTCTGATGCCTTTTATTGTCATTAAATTTCAAGAGATAAAATCTTCCTTGTGTTTTTACTGATAGATTTTTTTTATTGTTAGGTTTCTCCAAAAGAGAAGAAAGATTTGTTTTACCCACTGCAGGCACTTTATAATAATTCCCCTCTGAGCAGAGAGAGGAGAATCCTTTTTTTAGGCTGCAATGCAATTATTTACCTTAATATTCGTATGTCATACACACCCAATGGCACAATGAAAGCTCTATGTTATCCTATTTATTTACCTTTCAACAGAGTAAGATTAGTATTATCTATCTCTCTATCTATCTATCTATCTATATACTGTATGTATGTATGTATGTATGTATGTATGTATGTATGTATGTATGTATGTATGTATGTATGTATGTATGTATCTATCTATCTATCTATCTATCTATACTCTGTCAACAATAATGTGGATATTTTGCAGAATAAACTTTTTCCTCTGCGTCCGGGCCCTTTTCAACCCTTTCTCCCTCATATCTGGTCTAAACCCTGAATAAATCCAATTGTCCATTAGAAGACCATAATTCCTTAAATGAGTTATGCAAAATCAATTTTTTTGTCAATATATTTACAAGTTATTTACATACAGTACATACATTTGAAATACTTTTGACCGCAGAAAAAATTTATATTGCAGAGGGGAATTTTATACTTTTACTCCAGTACAATCATTTGAGAACTTTGGCGATTAGTTACTTTACAGATAAAATCCTATAATCAAACAAACATATGAAGAGAAAATAAAGAATGATGCAATGTTATATTTTAAATGACACAAAGTTACACTAAGTCATTTAAAAAAGCTCCACTGTGTTAAAATGAAAAATAATTATAACAATGATTTGGTAAATGGACCAGTCAAAGCAGTTTACACTACAAGTTCACTCATTCACACACACATTCATACAGCGCTACTATGCTGTACTATACTTTTACTATAGAATGCAGACTAGAGGAGCCACAGATCTAACCACTGACCTTCTGGTTCGTGGATGAACCACTCTGCCCTTGAGCAACAGCCGCCGCTATAAATATACAATCTATTTGATATCATACAAGGAGACATTCTGCATTTGACCATTTCAACTGTATTTTGCTATAATATTTATGTACTTTTACTTGTAATAGAGTATTTTTACACAATTTAATGAACAAAGTGGCTTTAATCGTTTCATAAAAGGCTCTGACAGTGAGGATGGGACTAGATTTGGCAAATCACTTGTTTTATATTAATGCATATAGTGTAGAATGGAAACAGTCTCCAGTATCTCCAGCATTATGTGCCATCTGTAGGAGTGCCAGCCACGGTCCCAGCTCAGACGCGTACTTCCTCAGACAAGCCCTTCTTTCAGCTAAGGAGAGAATTTGAATATGGTCTCTGAAAGAGCTGCATTGAAACAGAAGTGAGCCATCCGGCAGGAAATCAACCCAAGACTGACCAATAGGAATGGCTTCCTGCAGGAGACGCTGGAGAGTTAGCAGCACATGACCACACATCGACAAGCTGAAAGGCTTAAGAAGCCACAAAGGTGGGCCAGGATAAGAAGAGGAAGAAGAGGGACACAACCAGAAAGAAAGAAAGAAAGGGGTCTCTATTCACTTGGATAGAGCCTCAAAGTTCAAACTGAGATCAGGATCATTTACTCCCAGCGCAGAGGGAGCATAGAGAGGTGCAATGCTGGACGACAGATTCCTGGAAGAAGGACTATTAAACATGGTCAAATGAATGGGCGACAACCAGCAAACACAAGACAGTCAGAGGATCACAGAGAGGACAATGTGAGACAATGTGATCAGAACCACATTGTTCTATTACATCTTCATCAGAAGAAATGAGGGGAGGAGTATTGGATCCTTTCGCCCTTGCTGAGCCTCAAAGAGAGTGAACTCACCCAGAGCATCAACAGCAGCAAGGCTCTTGGTGAGAAGTTCCAAGAAGGAGCTTGTCAATAGGGAGTGGAGCTGTGAGAGGAGACAGGAAGAGAAGGAAAATCTGAGGGCCAAAAAAGAGGATACCATAAAAAGACAGGCAAGCCAAGCAGAGGAGGAGCTCAGGTTCATTATAGCTCAAAGCATCCATCCTCAGATACACTGCTTCAACTTCAAAATTGTGTTTGGTATCATGGTCCTTTGGATTAGAAGAGCTTGTTTCAGAATAAACCTAAAAACAGTTTTTCTTTACGGGAGCTTGCCCTTGAAAAGAAGGAGTCGAAGAAGGAGGGCTTCTGGACCAAGAAGAACTAAGATAGCAGGACTGCGCAGGAGGAGGAGAGCTGCAGGCTCTTCAGCTGAGGATGAGCAGGAGCAAAATAAGATGGAGAAGAAAGAGAACAATCTGCGCTTCTGGAGCGAAAAGAAGCAAAGAAGCAGCAGTGAGGAGGAGGAGACTGCAGGGTACGGAGAATAAGAAACCGGGCTCCTGCATGGAGCTGAAGAAAAGCAGTCAGAGAGGTGGAAAAGTGGATAAAGATGCTGTGTGTAATGCATCCATCCTATAGCCAACCCGCCTCCCTCCCTCCCTGTCCCCCTCTCCCCTCCTCTGCTCCTCTATGAAATGTGATAACGTGATTTAGTAGATTGATGATTTAACACTGTATCCAATTAAACTTTGAACTGCCTTCATAGTGGATCTGAAAAAAGAAGAACAAAGACCTTATAGAAGTATGAATAGATTGAAATGTGAATTATCGTAGAGTGGTCTTTCAGTTTGAGAGCAGGACTTACTGATTTCTCCTTCAGTTTTTTTTTCACTCAAAACCCTGCACTGGCACTCAACTACCCCCCTTCTTGTGCTTAGATTTGCTCTGCTTGTGCTCAAACTGTGCGCTTGCACTCAAGATATTTTGTTGCCTGGATGGATTTCCTGCGTGCCGCATCCCAGCTTTAGCTCTTCTCCTCACGCCGCTTCCGTGCTCACGTCAAACCTCTGCTCTGGGATTGCTCCTCTGCCCTTGGAGGGAGAATGAAAACCACATTATTTTGTTGTTTGTATATTCAACCACCACTCTGCACTGAAACACACAGCAACCACAAGACTATGAACCTGCTTTGCTAGTTGCCACTCAAACGTAAATGTGACCTGCTCAAATTCTGACATACCTGACTGTCACTGTCATAACTGTTTACATCAAGAAGACTTGTGACAGTAATACTAATCATACTTCAGAGATTGTACAGGCATTGCTTTTGTTCCCTGCCATCATATATTAGATACAGATAATTTCATTTCAATGTGTCCGTTAGCAGGATTGCAACACCTCAGAGAAAACTTTAATACAATTTCAAAAAGGATCAATTTACAGGTCAGGAGTTGTGCTGTATTGATTTTTTGTTATAGCTCACAAACAACATTTTTATTTAGAGATTAGATGAACACACACACACACACACACACACACACACACACACACCTTGCTAGAACATTACCGTGTGCTTCTATCTTTTTATTCATTCATTGATTTCCTTCCTCCTACTTACGCTACATTGTTAGGTGTGTGGATATCTGACAGATGAATGCATGGACCCATCTTCAGACATGGAAATTGATGGTGTTTATAGCTTCGTGGGTCTCTGTGTGTGTGTCTGTGTTTGCCCACATTTGGCATATATTAAGGAGAGGTTTGTTTGTGTACTCGAGTGTGTGTCTGTGTATAAGTGTGTTTTCCTGTGCTGTTGTTGTAGATATTAGAATGAAATGAAGTGTGAAATAAGCTCCTCTGTCTCTGGAGTGGAGCTGTGGGAAATCCCCCCCTCAGCACATCACACGTGTTTACCATCTATCCCTCCATCTACACAGCCTCCCACCTCGCCCATTAGACCTCCACTAAAGCTAACATTTGAAAGTGACAAGGGGGATTTACCATCATGGATATAATGCTGATGAATAAACACACAGAGACACATGAGGAGAATGTGGAGGCTTTTATAGTTTACATACACCACAAGTCCAAAGATTTCGAACGGACCAATGTTTTCATTAAGATTTCAGCAGGTGAATGAATAATAATAATTCTAATGAATAACCTTAAATACAACAAATATAAGTAGTAAAGTAGTTTCTGTCACCAAAAACTGAAAATTGTGTAAATTTCGTAAAGAAATGTGTCACGATAAGTTGACACGGACAGACTGAGGCCTCGTACACATCTGGTATTATCATGTGGTTTTATTGATCCGATCACAAGTGGACAGCTCTAAGTAAAGGTGTGAACGCACTCAGATCGGATATATGGATGCGATCAAAACAGACCACATTCGGAGCCCATCTGGGCCACATGTATCCACATTCTTTTCGCAGTGTGAACACCAATCCGTTCCTGGGCTACATATGAAGGACCTCGTACTCAGCTGACGTCCTCTGACCCGCTGCAGTTTCACGACGAGTAGAACACATTATTACTCTTCTTGTTGATTTGTTTATGACCACCGCCACAAGATCAACACTGATCACCACGTAATAATCGATGCCTTCCTTAAATTGGTGAAATCTTTCTTCACAAGATTCATACAGACTCTCCTGACTCGACTCTCTAGCTCTCTTTCGCTCGCTTGTGCCGACACACACACACACACACACACACACACAAACTAAACTAGAACTAAACATGTCATGTGGATTGTCTGGCCTTGGCTTGAGTGGCTTTCTAGTTTGTATTGTTTCACCTTATTTTACCAGCACAAGGCCCAAAGTCTAATGGAGAGGTTAAATGAAGATGCTAAAAGAAGAAGCTAATTGACTAAGTAAATTGAATAACTAATAGAAAAAGGAAAACAGCAGGGAAATTGAAGTGCAAATGGAAAAAGGAAATAACCCTTTTAAATACCTGATTAAAGTCTGTTGTCTTAATGCAATTTGTCCAGTCATTTTCTCTTTTTAAACTGCATTTTCAAATTGACTTTTAACTTGTTTTTTCTTTGTAAGATCTAACACATTAACTGTACAAAATTGGTTCCACATCAAATGATCCTTCAGGTGCTGGTGAAAACTATATCAGACCCATGTGGTTAAAAGTGATTAATGCTGCTTTGTTTTAGGTTGTGGTTTATATCCTTTTTTATGAATGTGTTAAAGAGTAGCCTATTGTCTATAGTGCCAATCCATGGCAGGCTCCAAGTCCTTCAACCCAACAAATGTTTCTGTTTCCTTGAATAAGATGTGCAACAACTACTCCAGGTCTGTTGTGATACTGAGAGGTTTGGTGTTTATTCCTCTGTTAAGCCACATCGGGGATTTAGAAATGTAGTTGGCTTTACAAGTAAAGTAAAGTAAATTAACCGAGAATAAGACCATGACACTGACAGGAGCTCAGTAACAGCCTGTGTGCCTGCAACTGAGCAGCATCCCCCTATTGTCGTCTTGTTTGATTTTAAACATGGATGCAACAGTCTCTATCGAGGATGCACGATCTCCACTGAGAGGGAAATATGCCCAAAGGGTATATGTTTAAAATATGATCCCATATTTTCACAGGTGAAGATATCAAAGAATCAGCAGAATCAAAAACCAAATCTGGAAAACACTCAAATATCATTATAGGGCTGCTGAAATAAAGGAAGGGATATCAAAATATGGCAGCAAAAGTAAAGAATTGTGGGCACTTACAACCTATATTGCAATTTCTCATCTCTATGTTTTAATGTGTGCAGTGGATTACATTTTTAATCCCCAACCCAGCCCCTGAGGGCCAGTCCGCCAACCAAACACTGGATCTCCATTAGTTAAAGCCTCCAGAGGAACGTCATGGCCTCACCTTGCCCCAAGGCTCTGCTCCAGTTTTCATTTATTGGCAGAGGACAGACAAAGACACTTGTCAGCACCCACATGCACCCAAGCGAACACGCAAACAAAACCACTCAAAAAGAAATGCACATACACAGCTTCACAAGTGTGGGAGGTAATATGCCATGGTTGTAATAAAAAGAATCACATGCCTTACCCGTTCTAATCTCAGTGTATTTAAAAAAAAAAGTATCATTGATGCTGCAGGGAAAATGTCACCTGCCAATGAGCCCACGCCTGCCACATTTCTCCTCCAGCAGCTGCAACACACTCCTGGTCAGAATGTGGATGCCTGCTAATGAACGCTGTGCTGATGGGAAGTGACAAGGCTGCAAATTATCAACTTCCACTCTGATGCACAATATCTTAAGTCAGTCTGCCGCTGATAAATTTATAAACATCAGACACAACAAATTTAAAAACGTGGTGACTCGCACTTTTCTTCGATGTCTTTGTTTCCTCTCGTCCTTTTGAAACCCTCCCTCCACCTCACCTCCTCCTCCTTCTCTCCAGCTGTTAAACCAATTAAATGCTCACAGAGGGTTGACTGCCCACTCTCCTGTTGAGAAAAATACATGCAATAAAAGCCTTCTCTGTGCAGTGCCATTGTGCGGCGGCAAGGCCGCCATCTTTAATTATGGCCTACACCCCCACCCTTCGTCTCGGTGAATAGATGTGGGCTGTAGGTACAGACAGCCACTGGCGCTGCATCAGGTTTTTGTGTTTTGTGTTGAGCGAGCGGTTAAAAGGAGGTGGTGCTGGTGGAGGGTGGACCAGCATCACAGAGTGGTGAATAGCTGATCTCAGGATGGAAACTTGGATATTAGAGTATTTTTAGAGAAAGAAATGAAGAGAAGAAAGTGAAACTATGTAGTTGTGTAACATAATGGTATAATAAACAAGTATAATTGTGGTATGTATACATTCAGGTTAGCTAGTCTAGCTACTTCAAATCAATTATAAAGGAGGATTTCGTGAAAGTAGCAGAGATACGGTGTGTTCTGGAGTGTGTGGGAGAGAATGGATGTAGGAGTTTGAGAGAGGAAAGACAAGGCTGTTAACTGTAAGTTTTATGGCTTGGAAAAAAAAGAAAGAAAGATCAAGAAAGGCCATTAGTAAAAGCTTACTGGGGAGAGCTGTGGTGGGAGGGGGAGTTAAAAGAGTGATAATATCAAAAAGAGAAAGGGAAATGGGGACGTGGAGAGGCCCGTGCCCCTCCCAGTGCCCAGTGCCTTGGGGTGGAGGACACAGGGCAGGTCTGGGGAATGTGAGGCATGAGGGGGGGAACAAAGCCGACTACTGTCCCCCAGAGAGAGTCCTTGTTCTGGGCCAGGGGGGTACAAGAAGTCAGCCGCTCTGTGTATGAATAGATGGATGGCTGACGGGCTATAGCCTGGATGGATGCTGGTCCCTCAACTATGCAGGCTGGCCAGCTTGCTTGCCCACGGAGGAGGCATGTAAGGGAACCGGGGCAGGTCTGGGGAATGCAAAGCATGATACGGGAACAAAGCCGACTACTGTCCCCTGGAGGGAGGCCCTGTGCTGGACTGCAGGGCTCGAGGAGCCAGGCTCTCTGGATGGAGGGAAAGAGGACATGCTGGCCTGATGGCTGACAAGAAAGCAGAACAAGCATTTGAACGCACTTGGGTCTAGTCAGAGAGCAAGTACTTACTTAAATGAATGAATTTCTTTAATAAATCTTCAATGTGTGCAGAGGGTGGGATCTAGAAATCACTATCAATATCCACCCAAAAACTAATAGCAGGGTCAGAGCTGCAGTTCATATTAAATCCAAAAGTTTTCCAAATGTGCCTCACGTGTGTGATGATACGGACAGAGATGAATTTTTGCTGAGAGAAAACACACTTTCATTCTGATATTGTCAAAACTTCAGTCTGGAGTGTGTTTCTTTTTTCTTTTGGTGTTGAGGGCTCAGTCCGCCTATAGTCACATGAAAAAACATTTCCCAGCCCCATTTTCCACTCGCACAGTGGCCGACAGCTGTCAACCCCAGTGGAATTTAAATTAATGTCTTTTGTATAGAAATGCCGTGTTAGAAATGTCATTGCGCCCACTCGCTATGAATTTTCTGGAAATTGTCCTGCTGTATTCTAACATGAGCCCACACAGACATTTTATGAGAGGCGCAATTAACTCACTCGGACATTTGCGTTCTCAAATACCTCCTGGACTTCTGGCAACCTCACCATTAACTGTATTTTACCACTCAATCTAATTTCTTTAATATAATTTTAAACCATTGTGTGTCTAGTCCACAATTTTATCCTTAGAGTAATAGTTTCAGCATTGTTGGAGAAGAGGAGGAAAATATCCAAACCTTTCACTGGGGAAATCTTCACCAATGGTACAAAAAGTATCCCAAAATATCAGAAGCCGCTATGTCCATTTCTTACTTTATAGAAATAATGTGGGGAAATCATGGAGATGAGTCTTATATCAGTCGTCTTGAGTCCTCACTTAGTCTTCAACCATTTCCACTACTCATCTTTATTTATCTTTCATTTCTCTAATTTCTGAAATCACCACCTTCCGTTTCCTCTGTCGCAAACACCTCAACAATCAGAGTTAATCATGAGGAATTCCTGACATTTTTCAGTCAGTAAACGCAGCTCTAAAAAGAACAGTGGATTGGCAGTAAAGGTGGTGGGGGCGCTCCCTGAATAAAGGAGGGTACTGTCAAGATACTGGCACAACTGTGCTATTCAGTCCTACGTTCACATTCTACATTATTCAACCTTACATCGAGTCACTTGGGCTTTCAGTCATGTAGCCTATTGAGGTCTGCACTTACCCCCTCATAAAGTATTGCCCTGCATTAATTTACATTATTTCAGAGCTGCAGGTCGTCTGTCACACACACACACATAGGTCACACAGCTGCAGCTGAGGGGAGATGGAGGCAAGGAGCAGACGCAGTACGAGACTTTTAATGCAGAGTAACATTTGTGTGCGCTCTGCTTTCATGAACGCTGTAACATGAATTTGAGCACAAGTATTTTGTAATGATATCAAAGATGTTGGTCTGTACATATCTAATCTTATCCAACATGCTGATACAGGTTGTCCATCTACCATAGGGTTATTAGATCAGAGTAGAAGTGTAAGAACAAGCAACAAAGGTATAGAAGAAAAAGTCCTCTGTCTCAATCAGTTGACCACTAACAAACACTTCCTCCTCTACAGAAGAAACTATTTCCTCCAAGTCTAGGTAGTTCTTTCTTCAGAATAGACTCTCAATCTTTTCTATAAGTCGAGAACTAAAAAGTCTAAAACGATAATGTGGAGCTGTTGAGCCAAAAAGTATTTTGTCATTTGTGAAACTTGCAGTGAAGTAGAACTGAACAAGATGATCCACATTCCTCATTTTAATGCAGGCAACAGGCTGTTGTTCTGATATTCCCCATGACACGTAGCCTTAATTTATTCTCATAATATTAAACCCCCAGATTTCTTATTTCCCCTTTAAGTAGCCCTAATACTTGTCATTATTGTATCTGGACGTTTTCATTTGAAGTTTCAACTGTGGCTTTTCTGCTGTGGGATGTTTCATGGTCCAGGGGGTTTGACAGCAAAGGCTCAATTGTCCTTACAGACACCAGTTTAAGGTCAGATCACCTCTGGGATGTTGTGGGAGGCCTTGGGATTAAAAGCAGTGTTATATAGAGGATGGGTGGGTAGGTCAGGAGTGTGTGGGGGGCTTCCACTGTCTGATGCTCATTGTGAATATCGGCCTAAGTGTTTGTCGGAGGATCAAACCATGTTGGCCACCTTGTCTTTCCCCCAGCTTTCTGATGTCACAATTAGGAGGTTGTGTCTGACAAACATATTGACCAGAGGGTCAGTGTGTTTATGGCATTTCCTGACAGCAACACTCAACGGTGGGGTGAAAAGCCTGCTGGCATAGAGAGGGGAGAGACGTGCTAGCCATTCATAGGTGGATAACGGTGTGCAGGACTCCTCTTAGAGGCATTCATGGTGCTTCACCTGTTTATACACAGTCAAAGGGACAAAAGTAGCCTGAGAGCAAACCTCATATCCTGCTGACATCCAATCTCGACACAACATCGACACAGTCGGAAAGTTACAAAAAACTATCACACGCAGCTCACCCAATTCTGAGGTCAGAAAGGTGTCATGTAATTATGGTTTAGACAATCCAACAACCACTTTGTCAGAGGCATATTAATCCCTTTACAATACAATGCAATTAACGGTGCTTTCAGATTCAATTGTGTGGACAAAAAGGATCCTGAAGAAACACTGAAATGCTGCAATTTCATATTTGCTTCTCTCAGGTACGAACCATCTTGCAAACTTTGTGCGAAACACGTAACAAAGTCGGACAAAGCTATTTTGGAAGTGCACACATTTCCTTCTGTGCCAGTTAATAGAAGGACTCCAAAGAACAATAGAAGCTCAGTGAGAGGAAAGCGGTGGGTTCTTTGTCAGAGAATACAGCTATAGGCTGAAAATGCACACTATAATACTAAATTGAGCTCCATGGTTTTTCTTCCTCCATCCAATTGGACCAACCACCTTTCACCAAGACAGGAGATCTTCAAGCAAATTGCCAGTGTTACCATGGTTATTACAGGTAATTCCAGGTTATTAATGCCTAACATGCCAATCACATTGGGGTATGTCACCCCTTCATTATCCTACCCAGAGCATTCTCTCCCTCTCGCTGTTTCTACTTTTTATTATTGTCTCAATTCCTCACTCATTCCTACTGAATCACTCTTCTTTTGGTCTATCTGTGTCTTGTTATTCAGTGCATCCTCTAAAGCACTGTGATTTGAGCTGCTGTGATTGAAATTGGAGCTGGGGAATGACAGAGTTACTTCAATGATAGCAAACAGAGAAAAAAACTTTTTTTCCCCTTAAAGAAATTGGGGGAAAACAACGTGAGTATTTCTGGGTCTGTTCCATAAAGCCGACTGAAGTTGACTTCATGCTGTCAGATACAAAGAAGGCTGCTAACAGGCAGAATGTGATTTTCTCCAGTATTATGCAACCAATTTCACTGAAAGTGTCTTTCTTATGGTTGTCCACTGAACCCAATAATGACGACCACTTGTGTCCTTTAGCAGTTAATTCTTTGATGGCTAAATAGTTGCATCCGCATATTAGTAGATGCATCGCAGCCCTGCTGGGGTTGCTCTTCTGTTTTCTTGCTGTCCTTTCATTTTCGAGTATATGGGTCCCATCCAGGCCCCTCCAGGTTACCAGGTTTCATTTTGTACTTGTTGAACATGGTCTTCAAGTGGCGTTTTTAGCACATGTAGGGCACCATTGATGGTGTAGCTTGCCATATCCAGCTGTATTTAATTTATCTAAATATTCTAGAAATGGTCACACCAGGAAATTCCCAGGATGCAATGACGGCAGGCTATGCAGAGGTGCTCCAGAGACATGATGTGGTAGCTCTTTGTTACCCAAGCTTCACAGCTGTAGTGGAGGGAGGAGACGCAGACCTTCGAGCGAAGATGTAAATTCTTGTTTTTCGAAGACCCAGCACCAGAGTCTCTCAAAGGTGGCTGATGCTTGTTGGATTCAGCTCTGCACCTGTTGTCTTCACAGAGAATACTCACCAGATATGTGTGTGATGGAACAGCGGACACTTATTCATCAGTAGCAGTGAACAGTGAATGTGTGGGTGGGATGTTTTCTCTGTACTGGCAGATTAGTGATGTTTTGATTGTGTTGACAGTCAGCCCCATCCTGCATGGCCCTGTATGCTCTCACAGGCATGTCAAGCACTAACTGGAGATCTTGTGGACTGTGAGACACAAGAACACAGTTGTCTCCATACTGCAGGTTCTCGTAGAGTTGAAGCAGCTTTTTAACCACGGCCTATACACACGACATTAACCAGCAGTCATTCGGAAGTCTGACAGAATGCCTTTATAGATTTAAATGGCTAAATGTGAACAGACTCTTAGTGAGAGTAGTGAGGGTTGCTAGGGTGCAATGAGTGACATGTCTTTGCTGCGAGTAGAACTGTGCACATATTCTTGGATAAATCTGAGAGTCATTTCTCCAAACCAAAGGTCAACTTTAGGGGGCTTTCACACCCACCGTATGTGGTCTGAACCTTTGGACTCTTCAGTTTAGTCCAAACCAAAATACCAGGTGTGAAAGGTGCCTCGGACCAATGGTACAGACCAACACACCAAAATTGAACAATGTAAAAAACTGAACAATGGTTGGGATCATTTGCAGTGTGGAATTGTTGTGTGCATTGTTTTTTTTGGGGATGAATTGCAGGAAGTTGAAAGAAGAAGAAGTGGAAGCGGCTCACAGGTTTGCTTGTAGTCTCCGCCTCTGACGATATAATGTTAGAAATTAACTGGACATTCATTTTGCTGTTTATAATACCATAATGATAATACAAGAAAATTAACAAAGTGAACGGGTTCCTTTTCATCCATTCAAATGGGAAGACTGCTCAATAAAGTTATCAAATATAATAGCCAAACTGACAACAATCAGACGTCAGACACGGGCCTGTCTATAAATCAAAATCAAGTATAGGTAGACGCAGCCCGCAGAGGTTTCCTACTTTTTTATTGGTCCACTTATTGTGTATGAAGGACTTTCCATCCTTCATACACAATTTGTGCACAAGCAAACAATTCAGAGGGCAAATGTTTATTTTGGGAATAAACATATTAGCCACAGCTCTGACAGTGTTGTGTTTTTAGCTTAGGCTAGTCTTATTGGTCTCTGACTGATTTCTCACATGCTTATACATTTCTCTACACATCTACACTAAAATAGACATGCCATGTAAACCATGCTTTGAAGAATTCAGAAGAATAACAGTTAGTTGTAGGGGAATGCAAGTTCATATTGGGGCTTGCCTTCAAGTGTGCATGAAGGTGCAAATCGCAAAACAGAAAGAGAAACACAACATGGAGATGGTAACAAGCCATTTTCTCCCCACTTCGGGGTGCCTTGATAGAAACCAATCAGAAAGAGGCAGAATGGCCAATCAGAAACAGTAGCCTTGGAAATAGCCAATTAGGCCTTTTTGTCTGTGAGGATAAAGGAAGTGATATTGCAGAGTGATTGCACCAGTGCGGAGCTACACAAACATGCCCAAATGACACCTTGCTTGTTGCCTTCCAACCCTAATTTTCCAGGAGCGTGAGATCTTGATTGCATCGGTGCTGGCAAGAGAGGACGTCTCATTATTACACCAAAACAATCGCCACCTCAGAGGCAAAAAACGGAGGTTCTGTTGTCATTAGGGAGCTATGGAGTCACCAGCTCTCGACTCAAGGCCAGCACTGCACACACACACACACACACACACACACACACACACACACACACACACACACACACACACACACAAATGCACCGAGGCTGTAGTCTGGCAATTTTATACAAAAGATTTGTACCTTACTTTGGTCCACTTAATGAAGCTGTAAATTTAGAGACATGAGAGCATTTGCAGTGCTCCTCTGAGAGCTGCTACAATGATCCTGGGAATGAGCTGGTTAATTAACTGATTGTTTGCTTGGCTGGAAGCCACAGAGAGAGAGAGAGGAGATGTGGAGGGAGACAAGAAGGAGAGGAAAAGAGAGGACACAAGGGGAGAGGGCAGGAGAGAATGGGAGTACTGAAGGGCAAAACGGAAAGCGTAGCACGGAAGAGGAACAGGCGGCAGTGCGAAAGGAAAGTACAAAAGAGAGAAAGGGGTGAAAAGAATAAAAGGGGAGGAAAACATAGCGGAATAAGAAAACAATGATGGGAAAGAAGGAAAAGGAGAATAGATGATAAGTGTAGAGAAGAAAAAAAAAGGTATAATGATCCAGATATGACTAAGACAGAGGCCAGAAACTATAAATGGATATGGGATGTATATAGGATACTGTTTTAATCAATTGTTTGTTGTCATACAGCTTCCAGCAACCGGTGGCAGCACTGAGCTTGGTGCTACTGGCAAGTCAGTGAGCGAGGAAGTAATCCTGCACCAGCTTTGCTTTTTACATGGTTTGTATGGTGAGCTGTGAACTTCTGGTGTTTTTCTAAGTAAGAAAACCATATCTGTCCCAGAACATTGGTCCTAAAGCCCAACAACATGTTTCAGTGTTGAGAAAGACTAATCTCTATAAACAGATTCTACATGTGAATATACACAATCTGTAGGCGAGGAACAAGGCCAATCAGTAGTTTGACCAATCATGTGTGGGCAGCCTTTGGTTGTCCACAGGTAAACAGTCTATGTGATGACAAAAAGAGCCAGAACACATTATGAAATGTATCGGATATCAGCTTTTTTAATTTATCAGCAGTTATATGCAGACAGCTAATATTTGAGATTGGCACAAATGTCGTCTGAACCTAAACCCTCTACAAAAAGTGTGACTGTTTGTGTTTTGTGAGGAGAAATGTTTGACTTGTGTGATAAAGGAAACCAGTCGGACTGTAAACTGACTGATAAGAGTATCATGTCTACAGAGACTTCTTGGTCAGAGTAAATAAAGTTTTTCATTGCAGATTTTTAGTTTAGTTTTTTTAATTCTTTCCTCACCTGTAAAGACACTGATGCCTGGGCCACACTGGGTGCATGTGCAGTGTGTCGCGGCTCTGTCCCTGATCTGATGCATCTCACATGCATCAGTTTTTCACACAGGGAGCGTGTCTGTGTGTCAACTACGACTATGATATAAAGCTGTGCATAATCATGTCCTACAATAACAATGAAATCTTGTTAAAACAAATGAATGGCTTTAGTCAACAAAAATGCTAGAGAGCTTTTACTTTGAAACAGGTCCAGGAAGTGTTGCAAATATTTATGTTGTCACAGTCGAAACTGCGGTAAAAGAAAATCTTCATTGTAGAAGAGACTCCGACTCTAGAGGAGCAGCGCGGCTCACCCAGTGCGGCTGCTCTGACCTGATAACACGGGCGCTGAAATTAAACGAAAAAACGTTCTGCAACACACATGTGCCGCTCACACAGCCAGTGTGGCCCGGGGGTGAGGAGATTCCTCACCACTCACTTATATTTTCAATGTTCTTGAATTCTGTATGAACTGCAATGCCTGGCCTTGGTGAGCTGGGCATCGAGGAATGTGATACAGAATGTCTTGTGTCACATGTCCACTTTAGTTTTATTTTGAAACGAACATGTTGTCTGGTTTCAGGTGACTTCACTTCCTGTCCCTCCTGTGGTTCCTGCTCTCCTGAGCACCCTCACCTGCTCTAATGTGTCTTTGTCTCCTTCACTTCCAGTATTTAGTCTCTAAGTTTCTCTGCAGTTTTGTCAGTGTGTCTTGAACCTTTGAGTTCAGTAATCATTACATTCTTAAAGGCCCCATATTTTACACCTTTCTGGGATTGAATTTGAGGTATTGGTACCCCTAAGATGATATATCAGTGGTTTAAAGTCGAAAAAACTGCTGCAATATGTATTTCCATGTCCTCTCTTCTGCCTCTCTCTGTTTTTGCCTGCCTCTTGAGCCCCTCCTCTGATTGGCTGACTGTACTTTGAGTGATACGCGACCAGGCCTATCACCGGTCTCATTCTGGCGCATTTGACGATCTCTGGCTCTAAACACAGCTGAAAGTCACATTATGTTTGGCTACCGCTATAGAAGACCAGACACATATTTACAGTCGGTTACAACAGGATGTTTCTCAACGATAACTTACACCGTCCTCATGTTTGTTGAAGTTTTAGCAGGACAGTCGGCCAATGTAGGAGTAACGTCCCGAGTTACAGTACGGAGTTTAACAATGGAGTTTCAATACGGAGTAACGTCTAGCGGGGGTGGTGGGTTCGGAGGTTGGTACGAAATGAGACGTTTCAATAACATATTTCTTAGAATGGACTGAGTGAAAAAGTCCTCGGAGTGACTGTTTTCATACTTTGAGGGTACCTACTGACTCCCTTCAAGTAATTACGGATAGTAAAAGCCCAGAAAATGTATTTTACACAATATGGGCCCTTTAATATATTTTTTGGCCATATTTATTTTACTGTTGGTAGGTCCAGGGTTTTTTGCTATTTATTATGTGTTGTTAGTCCAGATTGGTGGAGCCTGGAGCACTTTTATTTCATGCTTATTTTAGTATTTATAATGTTTTATTGTTTTGTTTTATTACATAGTATCATGTCCTGTCTGTCCTTTCTGCAAAAGAGCTGTCAATTGGATGCCTCTTTCTTAGACTGCATAGGAACCTGAACCTTGATATATTGGATCTCAGTGAAGCTTTTTGGTAGCGTGTGAGACAAGGTAAACCCGGCCCAGCCTCAGCCGCTCAGCAACCTTTTTAAAGACCTGAAGTCGTCACAATGTGAGTTGCGTCTGTATACTCTAACATAATTCCAGGCAGTGATGGCCTGTTTTAGTATTTGAATTCATTTGTTCTCAACATATAAAATGACTTTGTCCAAGAGTGCTTTAAATATCTTGGGTCATTTGGTTTGTTCTTCTAAAAATGCAAGAAATCGATCCAGCCTTTATTTTGTATTTATCCCTTCTTTTAATTTCTGGCAGACTTTGGACCAGATTAAAGTGCATTACTACCTCCTGCCGTCTTTGCAAATGGAAACTATGTATGTGTTTATTTGCATATAGAGTGGGGATCACAAGTGGTCACTCTAAACGCATGTGGAGACTTATTCCAATGCCAGATGGGAACCAACGCACTAAGAACTGTCTACTGTGATAATTCAATACATATTCTAATGCCAGTAATGAAAATGGCCCAAAATATCTAGATTGTCAACTCCTCTTAGGCTGGATCCACTGGCTCCCCTTAATCTGTGGAACTGATCCAATGTCCTTCCTTAATTCTTGCATAAAACATTTAAATTTACATGTGTTACATCTAAAAATCACACAACACACTCACAATCACACAGACACAGACACACAAGAAAGTGCAGACGGAAACACGGATTCACATTGCTATCATTGCCTTAGTTTATTTACTGCAGTAGTTCTGAGGTCAGTAGTTAGATCTTCTTGCTGGTTCTCTTCAGGACTACAGAAGCAGCTTTGGAGGTCTGTAGGGAGACGGAAAAGTAAGTAAATTATTAAAGACGGAAATAAGTGATTCCAGTGCCTTGTTATACTTAAGCGTGTGTCATCAAAAGAGAAAGTTTTTCTGTCAGTTTGTGATTTATTTGTCCTAATTTTCCAAATATTTAAAAGTTAATTTTCTGAAAAGCTGGATTTGGAACAGAAACAGATGGTTTTGCACATTGGCAAGTTTTAGTAACATTTGGAAAACTACATTTGAGACAGTTTTTCTTGTTAGCTAAAGCTGTTACCCAGCTGCAGAGATATAACATTATGGTCTGTAATGATCTCTGAACGGTGCTGGGCAGAACAACTGTCGTCACACTGAAGGTTCTCTGCAGTGAAAGCATAAGAGCGTGTGTTTACCTCAACAAGCTTGCCTCCAACGATCTCAGTGGTGTGGTGGTAGTTGGGGAAGGTCACGCTCAGCTTGCCTCCGTCCATCTGCACGGTGGCCTGAAAACATAAAGGTTACAATCAGTCAGGGAACCAGGGTAAATTCATCCTCCTGTTGCTTTCTGCTGGGTTTATCATCACTGTCATGGTCTCATGTCTCTTCCCTGCAAAGCTGGAACTCAAGACTGAATACGATAAGAGACAAATCTCTGGATTCTTTCCCTCCTACCTTGAATTTCTTTCCTCCAATGGTCTCCATATCACACTCCTTGCCGATGGTGAACTTGTTGGTGACCGTGGCGTTTGTGGGGTAGATCTGGGTCCAGGTGAAGTCGTTGCCGTTCTGGGTGACATCTGTGATCAGCTTGTAGTCGCGGCCCTTCTCAATGACTGCATCGGGGATACCTAAGGCGGAAAGACAAGAGGAGTGTGAGGTTTAAAATAGCTCTGATTGGTCTAGAGAGTAAAACGCACGTGCTGCGTGAGAAATGTTTTCAGATTCTGGTCTGCGTTCTCACTGAGCAGCTTGCAGAACTCGTCGTATCCCTCCTGGGTCTCGGTTTCCCATCTTCCAGCGAAAGACATCTTGGTGGTATTGGTAGGTGGAGGCGTGTGAGCAGAGATAATGAGGCAAGCTGAGGGAAAAAGCAAGGTACTGGGACTGAGACTGCTCCTTGTTTATATACTGTATGCCGCACGCCACCTCCCTCATCTGCATGTGGTGACACAAGAGGGTAATTACATCTGAAGATGATGACTACATCATCTTATGAGTGCTACGGGAGAGAGAGGGCAATAACCCGCGTAAACGGGTGTTTATGGAGCTCCGAGGCAGTGGGTAAAATGCTGACTGCTCATCACGGCGAGCTGGTAGCTCACCTCTAGGTCGATGAACTCTACTGGAATGGCTTTATGGTCACATCTTCCACTTTTACTGCTGCACAGTCTAAAATTTTATAAAAAGCTTTGTTTGAAAGTTAATCCCTCGATCTGACGTAGTTTGTAATCTTTACATTGTGAATGGTCTCATCTGTAATGAGATAATCATGTACTTACTCAAGGTCTTTATTCTTAGACCTTGAATCTTTATTCATAGATAGATTAGCACTGATACGAGTCATTTCACAAGCTTTTTACAATTTATTTGTGAATTTTGCATCATACAACACAAACAATCACTTTATCTAAATGTATTATAACACCATCCTGTGGGCCTGTATGGTTGAGGGAACCTTTGACAAAATCTACAAAACCCTATTGAATGAAACAAACCCATAATAAAGTTGTGTGTGTAAAGGTTGAGGCAAAACCAACGAACATACCAACATAAATTTGACTTATTTAGCTGCAACAGCTTTTATAACTGCTACTATGTGTTTTAATAGTTTTTGGACAAATCTATGGCACAAGCCCTGTAGCTCAGAGAAACAAAATTGATCTCACTTTATTTACACAGATGATACATGGTAATGACCATTTGCTGATTTTGGTGTTTTCCTTTCGCTGACCACAGCCTGATGCAACCGACACACAGAAAACCTGTGGCCAGGTGGTATCTTTGCATCTGCACCATCCTGTAGGTGTAATGATTGGTTTCTGAGTCTCCAGGCAAAATGTAATGAAGTTGCTATCTATAGGGAGCTGTGCGTACTGTACCTGAAGGCAACATGGAGACATTGAGGTACATACACAATGCACAGTATACAAGAGGGGTGTGTGTGTCTGTCTGTGTGTGTGTGTGTGTGTTCCAGTCCTAACGTGATAAAACTTTATTTCTGGGGTCCTGGGGGTGAATTGTGGTTAGGTTCAGGTTAGGCATGAACCAGTCCTGGTTATGGTTAGCAATAAGATTTTGGTTAGGCTTTCCACATTAAATGGAAGTCAATGCAAAGTCCTAATTAGGTCACATAATTTGGACATTTGGCTTTTACAAGGCGCTAATGGCAAATGACACGGGCCTGAAGGTATCAGCATAATATTAGTGTTACATTGTAATAATTGTGCATCCAGCTCATTTACATGAACACGACTGAACTCCACTTGTCAGCTGGTAGCTAAGCAGCATGAATGAAAACAGCTGCCAGTCAACTAATATGAGTGGATGGGCTCTCAAATCTGTTATTCAGGCCACAACTTGTGATTGGGTCAATGTACATGCACTACGACTGCATTACATATATGCTATTAGAATGTGATATATTATTTTATATTTAACAAAGCATCGGGATTGAAGTGGATAATGGGGGATAATGTTTTTTATCTATTATTTTATATGTTCATTTGACCTCATATGTAATTCAGTGGTATAAATATACATTGGTGTCATTCTCTGGAAACAAATAATAACCGAATGAAATGTCATGGTTTCCTTACCAGTGTTAAAATAGTATGTAAGTGAAGCTCAAGTAAATTTGACATAGTAAACTTAAATCTATACAACAAAACACCCAATAAGGAGTAATACGTAAGCCTTCAGATAACAAAAATGATTTTGACTGTAGCCAACAAAAAAAAAAAGCACTTTTCAAGTCTTCCTTTATGACAAACACATTCAACTGCCACACAGTTAACAGAATTTCAGTGTAATGCTGAAAATTGTCCATTAAGGTGACTACACGACTGAAGCACCTCAGGCTTTCAATTCTGCCAAACTGTGAATAGGTGAAAGCTTTTGATGCTGCACTTAACTTCGATCTGGCACAATGCAGCCATTTCACAGACCACTGATAGTTTTTCTACCCTGTGAAAAGTCACCATGGCCTTGAAGGTCTTTATAGATACATAAAACATTGTATTGGCCAACATCCTATAAAAGACACCATTATCTCTCGCTCTTTACTGTCTGTGCTCACTCTCTCTCACACACTCGCACATGGGGTCAGTGTGCTGAAGTGATGAAATGCAGTTAAAAAAAAAAACTGTTTCATCAGATTTTACATGCTCGGTACCTTTAGATTTTTTTGTGCACAAGCTGTGTGTGTGTGTGTTGTGCTGCACAACGTGATATGTCACCGGGTTCAGTCAGTGCTTTGACTGCCTCACTTTGACCTTCTAGAAAAGGGGCAGGGAACTTTCAGCCTCTGGACCTTTATAGAGACTATTTCATTTGACCCATGAGACAACTCATATAAGCAATGAAGACATATTTAATTCATTTTATTTTGTACCAATTTTTACCACAATAGAAGACAATAACATAAAATATTACACTGGCAAGTCCTTCAGGGTCGTCCTTACAGCTGCAACTAACCTGGATAAGTTAGTTGCAGCTGTCTAATCTAAGAAGATGAACTATTTTATGAAGGATCCATTTTTGCCGCTGTGGAGCTGCTAGAACCAAAAATTTTAAAAATGTTCCACAGGGTCAGTTTGTCTTAAAGAAGCATCTCAGAGCAGGTTGATGATATAAAAAAAGATGTTGAAAGAACACTGACGGACACTGAACGGAATTTAAAAAAATGGAACAACAGACAACTGTCAACTGTTTGTTGGTTTGATATGAGAAAGCCAATACTCTGTTTGTAAGGTTACGATTTGTCAGAGGAAATTGCTTCAGGTAAAACCATCATCATCATCATCATCTCTACCACCTGACATAGCCTTGCTAAAGAGAAGCAGTTGTGGCCGCTGCATTAGCGAGTTCCGTAAATTAACTTTACTTGTACAGCTACTTTCACAGACACAAAACCACAAACTGCTTTACATCAGTACAAAATACACTTTAAATGTAAAATATATTAAATATAAGAAGGTTCAATTATTATAGTAAATGCCCCAATATACTCTACCAAATGTAATATATACGAGCAATAGTTTAGTCTGGCCTGTAAAGAATGTTATAAAAAGTTAAATGGCCCTAAAAATGAGAAAGGTTGCTCACTCCTGCCGGAGAACAGACTTAACGATGCAGCGTTTTCTTCTATACAATGTTAAAATGACTGTGTGACTCTTAATGCATCTTTCTTTATGTGGTATCATCAGGGATCTGTCTTATTTTAAGGTGCTGCACTTTGTCTACTGTTTCACTATCTCTGTCAATACTGCATTGTGTTTCAAATGCATCAATGTGCTCAAAGAAGAGGAAACGGCTTCAATTCCCTTTTCCCTCCATTTGAAGCCCTGCCTCAATGTGTGTGGAGTCTTGATAGACATGTGTGAAGTAGGAAGTGGAAAGTAAAGGATAAATGTATTCAAGTAATGTACTTAAGTACAATGTTGAGGTACTTTGGAGGTACAGAATGATGTCCATTTTCTTCTGCTTTCTACATCTTCTAGAGACAAATATTCTACTTTCACTCAACAACATATATATTATTATAACTGCATAATACAATCAACTAATGAATAGCAGCAGTGTAGTAGTAGTGGTAGTAGTGTATAACGTAGGTAGAGTAGATCTACGTGATCTGACCTACATGAATGTATCAATAATATTATAAACGTAATTCTGAATTGGGTCATTGTGCATAATCTCCCTATTGGTGCTTCAAGTGTGTATTTTGATGCTAACACAGCATTCATTAAAAACGCTTGTATTTCAACCAGATCATAATAAAAAGGAATGCTTCAATTTTTGCAATGTATGACTCTTCCCTGCATTATCATCAGTATCTGCAATAGTGTACTGACTGACAGTGTGAGGACATCTTGGTATGGTATCATCCACTCCTATCATATAACAGGTGTGAAGATAACACACAGGTAACAAAAACACATTGTTAGGTTTCTTTTTAATACACATTATCAGTAATCAAAATTATATTAGTTCACATTGTATTGGGCAGTGTTTAACGACACAGGATTATCCATTAACACAAGCTGATACACTTTATCCAATCCAGTCCTACAACACTGACCTGTAAACTGTGTTGGATACTACACACACTTCCCTGGTAATAAAACCTCTCTTGGTTCAGCGCTCAGCTTTGTGCAACTTGCTTCTCTGTGGTTTCAGATCTAATTTAATCTCCTGTTTGTGTCTCCAAACATCTCCTGCAATGGCTGCTTCACATTCACAGCCGTCCATGGGTTTCACGGGTGAAGCTTCCATTATAAAGGTTTCAGGAAATCCGACATGTTTCTCACAGAGTTAGGGAAACTTCCTGAGAGATTTGAGTTTACCTTAAACTGTAGTAAGTGTTTGTATATTGATCCTCCTAAGATCTGTTTATACAACGTGTAATAAATGATATCTGTTATCGACTGTACATGGAAGGCGGTACTTTCTTTATATAGTGATCACCACCTGGAGGACAATGCATTTTTATTTTCTGCATGCAGCTTATTTCCTGTATGTGATGTATGATATGATGTGAATTTATGTATAAACATGGATTCCACATGTATAGATATAAACCTCAGTGGTGTGTTGACAGTCGTGCCAGTGTTCATGGAGTGGTGTAGCATTTTGGTCCTGGCGGAAAAATAATGAGGCAACTAAGCAGAAGGTTTATCATAATTACATCCAGCGAGAGACTGATATTGCTGCATTTGTTTCTTCATTTACATTTTAGCATGCTCCATAGCGTAAAAAAAACAGCAATGATTAACTCATGTCAGGGACTTAGAGTATATCTACTGCCATTAACAAAGTGTTTTGCGTAATGTACTGAATGTGAATTCCAATTTCATCTAAATTCATTTTTATCTGCTCATCTCAAAGTCCTTCCAAACTGAAACCCTCTCGGCAGTTAAACGTGAGCAAAGTACAATTTTTACAGTTTCTTGTTGAGTTGTTACCTTGTGGTTACACCTTAATAGTTAACTGCACTTTCATCATTTGGTGAAACATTTCCTTTTTTCTCTGATCGCTTAAAGTGTGAATCAGCGTCGATAATAAGTAACTAACTTTATTGACAATGACCTCATGTCAATAAACACTTTTGCCTCTGCTCTTGTTTTATGATCCTCAGATGATCTCCTTCTGGAGAGCGAAGCGAAGACAACTCAGCAGAACCGATGATGAATACGAGAGAAAACAAGCATGTGAACAGATGAACAAGAAGGAGAAGACGAACGAGTGGAAGAGGGGGAGGGAGAGAAGATTCTAAAGAAAGATACATATAGATAGATTCCTTTTATCTGCAGCTATAAAGGGGGGATTTGTGATGGAGGAATTAAAGGAGGGGAGGCCTTGATATGCAAATGAAGCTGCTGCTAATCAAAGCAATAAGATTAGCCTTCCAAATTGAGATGAAGAAAGGCTCCATTATCTGGGCCGAGTGTCATGTTTAATAACGCGGAACGGCATCGTAATTCACTAGTGATGCAACTGTAGCTTATGTGGGTGTGTGTGTTTATGTGCACGAGAAAAGTGTGTGTCTGCCTTTTTTGTGTGTGAACGAGAGAGAGTGAAAGATAGTATATACAGAGGGAATTTAATTGCGAAAGACACATTTTGACCTTGTGTGTGTGTTTGTGTGTGTGCACGGGGGTCACCCAGCATGAGTGAGTGTGTGTGTGTGTGCAAAGGAGAGAGGGAGAAAATTAAGTGAAAGGGAGAAAGACAGGGCGAAAAAAGCTGGCTCCCATGAGAAAAGCGGGCATGCACGGGTGTGTGTGTGTGTGTGTGTGTGTGTGTTTGCTTTGATTCAAAAGTTTTGTGCTGTGTGTTTGGCAAACACAGCGTTAGACAAACACTAGTGTATCCTCTCACATTCTCAGACATTACTGCCTCACCTGGTTTGATTAGAAGCATCGTGGTTGGTTATGTCAGATTGAAATAGATGTGGACAGGTGTAAGTGACTCAACCGAGAGTGACACCGAGGGGACTGCAACATACATGTGAGCTTTAACAAGGACACACACGTGACTCTGTACCAATCCCACC
Source organism: Hippoglossus stenolepis (assembly GCF_022539355.2). Lineage (NCBI taxonomy): Eukaryota > Metazoa > Chordata > Actinopteri > Pleuronectiformes > Pleuronectidae > Hippoglossus > Hippoglossus stenolepis. The sequence continues at coordinate 5,209,824 of NC_061493.1, forward strand.
AGCTCTTTCTGCTGCCTCTGTAAAATCTTCTTTGCAAGATAGACCTTAAAGGCAGATTTGTAATTTAATCATACTCTGTAACTGCAGATATTTTCAGTTTCTGAAAATGAGGTCACCAAGATCAACTAAACTAACTAACGTGCTTTCTTCAAGCTCATTTTTAACTTTGTCTTAGATAAAGTAGATAGAATACAGCAATAGCAGTAGTAAAATGCACAGACTGGTGTACACCTCCCTAAAAAGTATGTGTAAATATTTTTTTTTTTAGCTTTTCAGACATGTACTCCGGGTTTGCCTTTCACACATGCACAGCACAGCAGGAGATTCTGTTCACAACAACACAGAAATCTGCAGTGTTCAGGTGAGGGCTGGAGCAGCAGCAGGACGTAAAGTCTTTACAGCACATTATCACCCAAGTGCTAACACGACTCAATGGTAATAGAAACCAGCTCTTCTAACATCGTCTCCCTTTTTTGTACTGCAGAAATTTACGGTAACACTACGGTAACACTTTAAAATAAGATGCTCTTATTCTCCATCAACTAGTCTTTTATTACCATGCATTTTATGAATATTAAAGTGTGTTCCTATATAAGGTATTAGTGTATTACCGTAAGATTGGTCACTCTCCCTCAATAACACTAAGAAGAATATTTCTTAGTGTTAAACTACTAGTGAATTAGTTACGTGAGAGTTATTTGGACAAATATTAACACTGTTTTATTACATTATAATGGAGCATATTGTGTCATTGAGGGAGAATGGGCAAACTGGCATTTACTTGTAATAGATCTATCAAATATAATATTTCCTTCTGAAACGTAGTGGTGTGGTACACTTAATTTGCCTCTTTAAATTTCTGCTTTAGTACTGTTGAGTTTTGAATACCAGCTTTGGATCGGTGCTGCCGCCTTACAAAGCTGTTTTGATAGGACTTTTCAGACTAATGAAAAGAGATGGTTAGCTGCATCATTCACCGCCAGCAGGTTCCATTTGAACACTTTAAATTCAAACAGCACAGATGGAGCCTGTAAGAAAGCGGAATATCACGTCATCTTTGACATAGAGTGCTTAAGATTTCAGAGTTTCAGTGGCGTGAAAGGAAGAACAAGCAAAATGGTTGATGGCAAAATATTAGATATTTAACTGCTAATAGTGCCGCCGTGAGGCCACGAATTGTTCATGGTAATTATACCAGTCTATTACATCCAATTTGACCATGACTGTTCATGGTTGGAAATGCTGCACCTAGCACCTTTCATTCTGCAAAGCCTGTCAGGGACTCGGGCAACGAGCCAATCTAACCATTAAACAGAGAGACAGAAATAGGCCACGGTAGCCGCCAACAGTAAACATTCTGCTGTTGTTATCTTTACTGTTTCTCAATCCATCCTGACAGCCTCGCCATCCTTTGGGGAAGGAAACGGCAGTCACTGCTGATTATAGAGCCCCCGCCGCCCCCACCACCGCCCCTCATCCAGGGAGCCAAATTATGCCCGCATTAATATTTCATATTACACGGGACTTGCAGAGAAACCACATGTGTACTCAGCCCTTTGTCTTTGTGTCAAATGAAATGTGCTCGGCAATCATCAGAGGGCGAGCCGAGGTGGTGCGAGGAGGGGCGACTGCCGGAGGGGAGGGGTAGAGAGGAAGGGGTGTGGAGGAGATGTGAGGAAGGGATGGCGGGAGGGAGACAAGGGAGGACGAGAAGTGCGGGGAGTTGAGGGTAAAGAAAGGAACGAGCGGGTGGGACAAATACAGGGACTCGGAGGAGAGAGTGTAATGTATGGGCGAGAGGGGAGATGAGGCAAGAAGAGGAGAGGAGCATGGAGATATGAAAGCTGAGTGTAGTAGAGAGATAAAAGATCGTCGGAATCGATGAAAGGCAAGGTGAGCAAAGAACAAAGTAAAGGAAAAGACAAGAAGGGAGAGAAATACCTCTGTTCTTTAAATAATGAAGGTGAAGGTGTGAGCTGGGCTGAGCAAAGGACAGAGAGCTTTGTTTGAAGGCAGAGAAAACCAGGGAAAGGAAGTTGATTTCAGACATGCACTGAACTCCGGATAATCTCCTGAAATTATCCAGAGGGGCTGTATGTAAATAGGAAACTGTCCGAGTCAGTTACTCTGGACATTTTCTGGAACTTTTCTTGCCAGCTCCCTGGTAAAATGTCATAGTGAGACCATGCGAGAACACAGCAGGAAATTGTCGATTCGCAGTGAGCGAGTGGGTGTTTTGGACGTTTCTACCATGTGACGGATGCAAAACTGAAAAAAATCAGAAAGAATACAAATATCTCAGGATGAACAAGAGTAGCTACACACGTAAGATGCCGAAGAAGACGTCGACTTGGAAAGATGATGAGATTCAAGAGCTTTTGGTGATAAAACAAAAGGCTGTAGCAACAAAAATGGCTGTAGGTGTGAATGTGAGTGTGAATGGTCTCTATGTCGGCCCTGTGATGGACTGGCCACCTGTCCAGGATGTACCCCTCCTCTCGCCCAGTGTCAGCTGGGATTTGCTCCAGCGCCCCCATAGCTAAGTCATAGTTATAGTACAAATTACAATTCTCTTCATTCACTGGGCCTCTATATGCCTCACCTGAGTGACAAGCAAACATTACGGTAGGACGAAGTTACAAATTAGAGTCAGCAAAAAGTCTCACTTTTTACATGATTGTGGTTTAAAAACCAAACTGTCTATAACCTCTTAGTTATGTCATAACAGGGCAGTAGTCATAAGAACATTGGGGGGGACATGTTTAAATATAGTCAAAATATATATATATATATATAAATATAGTCAAAATTGTCCCCCCCAATAAACTGAATTGTAAACTGGCTGATGAATAATAATAATAAAACTGTTATGCATTGACGACAAGCAAAAAAGCACAGCTGTACGAAATAGTCACTCTGAAACTTTGAACGATTAAGGAATTACGCTGTAGTGCAGCTCATTTACTGTCTCTGGCATCACTTTTCCAACAACACAAACCAGGTTCCAGTTCCGGACTGGTGCTAGTGCTGGTTCGTAGTTGCTTTTCCACAGGCCAGTGCCGTTCAAAGAGCCACGTCATGATGTCACTGTATATGTCTGTATACGGTTATGCTCTCCCAGCTAATGCTAGCGCTAACTTTAAGCACAACAACAAAAACAGCGGCGGATACATCGTATTTTAATGAGTTTTGCTTGTGACTTTGCTTTTCTGTTTTCGAGCATACACACACATCCAAACACAACTGGCCCAGCATATTTTTGCTGCTCGTTGCGATCGCTACGGACGGCAATCAGAAATGTTGGCGCTATTTGTTTCCATGAATGCTAATCGCTAGTGTCATAAGACGCCATTCTAATACTTCCGGTTTGAGGATGGTGTGCATAATATTATATAAAATACACATAAACATGTTTATATTACCAACCACACATTAGATTTACAATACAGTATTAAATATTGTTTTAAATAACATAATAATAATAAATAATAATAAAAATTCATCTTGTGTGTTAATTAGTTGTGATATTTTGCCCCCCCCCGCCCCAATGTTCACTTCCTGACTATGAATTATTGTGAGGATAAAGACGGACAGGTTTATATTTGTCTGTTTTAGCGTAGGCCCCCAATATTTCTGATGGCGTAGTTTGTTTTTTCAAACAAACTAAATCTGTGAGATATGGCAGCAAAATATGTAAGAAGAGCATTCAAACATTTAAATATATTTGGTAATTTAATGTGCTTTTTACCTGAAAGTAATAATACTAAGTGTAAAATAAACATTTACAATGTATTATGCGATTTTAGTTCCAATCCTGCGACAATTAGGTTTTACTGGCTCGTAGATGATCTCACTATAAAGTCCACCACATACAAGTCCCTACATCTGACACAGCCACAGCCTGTTGCCCTCTGGCCTTAGAGATCGTGACAAAAGTCATATTTTCCCTCATAGAATGAACAAAGCATTTTGAATTTTGAATAAGAAACGACAGCAGGGATCACTTTGGGCCAACAGATTTACAGAATCAGGTTCATGTTAAATCTGAATTAAATCAAGCAATACCCCGCGGGCCCGAGCCCCTGTGAAATAAATATCCAAGACCCACGGTGAACAATAAAAGCCATAAATCAAGCTATCTGCCTGTCAAGATAAATGGCACATCCCCCATATTACTTTGATAACACAGATACAGGTGGCGCTGGGCTCATCCCATTGTCCATTAATAGAGACGGCCTCACCGACAGATGGGGTTTTTCTTGTTGACAACAAAGACACAGAGAGACACGCACAACCACGCCACGTCAAGTGATGACAAAGTGAGAGGTAGATGCTTTTTAACAGACGATAGATGCTTTTTAACAGACGTAAATGTAGAGAGAGGGGGGGGAAGACCCTCTGCTTTTCTCTTGTCTGCATTGGAGATTCATGCCTGTTAATTACACACACACACACACTTGACAGGAAGCTACGAGCCGGTTGGTTGGCTGATTAACACGAGCCTGTCTGCGGGTGAGTGTGCTCCCATCATGCTGAGATTGCCGCAGCCTCTTGTTAACCCTCATTGTATGAAACAACCCAGTGGCTCACCTTCAAGCACACTTACCAGCCTCTTATTCCCAAACCTCTCTCACTGTCAACAGTTATATTGGTGTGTGTGCAGATGTGTGTGTGAGTGTGTATGCCGGTCCCTTCCCTCTCACTAGATAGGAAGTTAGCGGCAGCAGCTTCGAGAGGGCTTCAATTTCCTCTCCCTCTAACCTGATTATTAATTACAGTCTGCCTCTAGCTGTCCGCAGCCCAAACATTGTACAACACCGTTACCAAGGAGACCGACACAAAGTCATTCACAAACCTGATTCTGGATTTGGGCACGCTCTCGGCACAGTGGTTGCTCGGTTTTTCAGTCCGTGTTTGTGTCAACTGCGATGTTTGAATTTGCCCGTGCACCGATCAAAAGTTATTCAGTCAAGTCGTACGTGTGTGAAAAGTATTAAGGGGTTAAGCGACACCTGTAACTGACTTGGCATCGTCTCAAAGTGCTGAAACTCGCTAAACACTCAGATGAAACCAATCGCCTGGTTGCTAAACTGTAAGCTGATCAAGGTGACGGCGTGCCAGGAAGTCAGTCATGCCTGAGCTGCACGGCACTCAGCGGTAATCAACCTGGAGCTGTGCCTGCGGCGAGGCTGAGGGACAGCAGTCTTTAAATGGGCTTCTGGCAATCAAGCTGTGTGTGTGTGTGTGTGTGTGTGTGTGTGTGTGTGTGTGTGTGTCTTGTAACCCACTTGTGATATGAGATGCAGAGCAGAAGTACTTGCCAGCCACAAAATATGGCTCATAATGCTCAACAAGTGTGTCCTGTGTTATTTTAGTGCTGTTCGTATGGCATTATGAGATACACACACACACACACACACACACACATGCACACACACAAAATCACTCTCTAGTACTTCTAGCTTTGTGAGGACACTCAACGCCACTCTGCCCTATAGCTCCTTACTCTCCCCTTAATCCATTTCAACTAAATGTCTTTGAAAAAGTGAGGATCGGTCAAAATGTCCTCACTTTACCAAAATGGTCTAAACCAACACACACACACACAAAGACATTACACAGGCTTCAGAAGAGTTTTTCTTTCACTAATAAAGACAGTGAAAAAGATTTGTAGCGATACTTCAATCAAACATTTTTTAGAAAGTTGCCCTGTAGAGGTTTTTACCTTTAACCAAAGTCCGCTGTTTAAATCCTTGTGGCCAAAAAGTGTGTTGATCCACCTTCCTTACTCACTATTAGCAAAGTCAATAAAAAAAAATATGTCACATTCTTTTCCTCCATATTCTTTTCCTCCCTAACTGTTGTGCAGAGTTCAGTGCATTTCTGCTCTACACTCTACATTCCCACCCCTGAGAATAGGCCATGTCCAGATTGACCATAGCAATGCACATAGAATACATTGAATGCCAGCATAATCATTTTATAAGTATAATATATAAGAATATTAGTCAAACTGCTAAATATTACCATTGGTTTACAAGTCCTCTAAGCCACTCAGACTGAGCCACTTCTGCTTTAAATCCTCGGATGTTTAAGGGGCGATTGTGTGAAATTCATCAAGTTGCCACTTTGTGCTGATTGGTATTAAAATGACTCGCCTGAGTAGCTGCCTTTGGAACTTACTTCAAAGTGCCTTTTCATGTGCTGTTCTGTTATTTTGTCTGCCCCCCCCTGTTGAGTTTGGAACAGAGGATATTCAAAACCAATATGCTGCCGGAGATAAAAGTAGAGGAATAGATAGTGAACAGAATGGGAATATGTGATGGTGGCAGAGGGAATATCATGCACGGGCTAAGAGATATGGATAATTCAGTCACTCCTCTAATGGTGCTTTCATTTCTGTCCACAAGGGGGAGCGGAAGGGGACACAGGCGACTATATCTCTACACCATGACAGATGGAGCAGCGGGGGTTATGGGCTGGGGTCTCCCCATTGGTAAGAGGAATTAAACTGGGTAGGGAGACCCTGGTGTATAAAAAAGAGGGGAGGAAGACATGGAGAGCAGGCGACATGGGCCGAGCAGAGAAGAAGAACACAGTACATGGGAGTAATGCACCTTGACGTTGGTTGCCACCCGCAAATAAACCATACAAGGAAGAAAAAGAAGAAGAAGATGGAGAGCAGGATACAGACCTAATAGCAGCTATCAGCTGATTGGCTGTGACTCCTAGCCAATGGGTGAAAGAGAAGAATCAAGCGACTCCAATAGTGATTAGAAGGTCTCATCTATTAAGTGCTGGGGGAGGGGAGACATGAATCACGGCTTAATGTATGCTGACTGTGTTTGTGGGTAAAAAGAGTGAATGAATGTATAAAGAGACTCTTAAGTCTAGTAAACATCTCCTCAGTGTGTGAAAGGCAAAACATATTTCATCAAAAAAAGTGTTTGGTTTTATTTAAACACATCATAAATATTGTATTTTTACATACATAACATATTTATACACATGAGCAATACAGTCATTAACATAACATAATGAACATGAAGTAATTAACATAACAGAGAAGTAGAGATGTGGCCTCTCCTTCACCCGCCTCTGGATAACCTCCCTGTTCCCAAACTCTTTCATCTCAGCTGTTTCTCTGCCTCCACGTTCAGTATTTGATGGAAACAGATCGTTTCCTTCTTCATCTCCTCACGTCTACGTGGTCTTCTTCTTGTCCAGGTAGCTGCGGTAATAGAAGTTACTGAAAAGAGCGATGAGGCTGAGTGAGTAGGCGAACACCACCACGTTCATGGAGTCGGGGAAGTCGCAGTCAGCGAACAGGTTGTAGGTGGTGTGGATGGTGACGATGAAGAACTGGAGCTGGGAGGGCGAGAGACGGAGAGACACACATGAGAAATAATAGAAAGAGACAAACACTTGGTAGACATTTCCAATGTAGATCAATTATATGTTATGCCTCCTTACTGTGCTTGCACAATGCATAAGCATTATATGGAAATCTACTGGACTTTTTTTTGTTTTACTATTGATTAAAATTACATGGTGCTAATTACTGATATTGTTTTATTGCCCAGCCCTTACCAAAATAAAATTAAATCACTAAGAATTTGACTAATACAAAATTAAATCATGTTAATAATACACATAATAATATTCTATTTCTGCCATGATGCCGTTACTATCTGGTCCACATTAATAGTATGTAGTATTCCTAGTGTAATTCAATAATATTCCAAAAAGGATGAATTTGACTGATAACACTATTATTTATTAATAAAGCGCCTTTGATTAGCAGATTAGCTGTCCTGCTTGGCTCTAATCTTGCAGGTTGTATTATTCCTTTGTGAATTACCAAAAGGGCTGACTGTTGTGTTAACGTAAAGAATAAAACAATAGATGATATAAATAAACAATTTTGATAGAAACAAACACGGAATCCTTTTTATACTGTGTATCAGCAGCTGGTGAAAGAGCAAATAGTCAATATGAAAGACTTGATTCTAGCTTTATAGTAAAAGAACTGTGTTTATCTCCTCATCAAGAAAGAGCCGTAGTTAGCTTGAGCGCTGAGAACCATGATGATCAGTCGAATTTAGCTGAAAAATGCCGGATGATCCTTCTGTATACACTCATCTGTGACCATGTGCTTCACAGAGTTTCTACTGGCTTCCCCTGCCAGGAATTGTGTGTTTGAACGAACATAATTAAAGCTGTGCATCTTACAATGCGTCCCACTCTGCACCACATACCCCCCTTTAAATGTATATAATAATTACCTCTAAAAACACAGAAGGACCCCCCCCCCATACACACACATACACAGAGAAATACCATCTCTAATCTCCCCAATCAACTCAACTATCTCGGCTTCAGTTCACTGAATTATGAAGCCAACTGTAATGAAGGCTTGGGGGGGGTCATGTCTAAGGTCAGTACTATTATTGTTACATAATGGCAGTCAGCCACCGTACTGACCCATATATGCGGTGGCCATGTAGAAGGACAAACACTGGAGGCTGCATTGTTGCTTCATCAAGTCAATAAAAAGAAAACAGATGGTCCAGTAGTTGCTGTATCTGAGGCGCATCAGTGCCGCTAATCTGTCTAGCTATGCCAACCCAGCCAAAACAATGACAAGCCAAGCAGGAGGTCTCCACGTCACCCCCCCAAAGCTTCCAGCACATCCTGAGAGGAGGTTTCTTCAACAGTTTCCAGAAGCTATCGTTTCACAGCAACAGACTTTAAACAAACATGCTTGACCAGGAACATTTATGTTACATGTGGAACTACAGAGTGTATTCGCTTCATGACCATTGAAATTAATCAGACTGTTCAAAATGACTCAAAGAGGTAAAGTGAGGTAAAGTGCAGCATTTACTTAGTCTGACTAGTTATAAGATAAGATAAAATAAGATTGTGCCAGCTTGCTCCAGATTACAGTAACACAATATATAATACAATACAGAGACAACAATTATTAAGTCTAAAAGATAAAGTTCAAAATAAAAATAAAGGTAATAACTGTATTATAATACAGAGTAAGTGCCTAATAGAAGTAAAAATAGAAAATAATAAAAAAATTTAAATTAAAATAAAACAAGTAAAATACAATAAGAAAGTAAAATATGATATGTAGATAAATAAAGTAAGTAGGTCAAATAAAATAAGTTGTCAAATAAAATAAGTAGCAAAATACAGTAAGTAAGTAAAATAAGAGAAGTACCAAGTAATATCTTGAGATTAAAATAGAAAGGTAAAAACATGATGTAAAGGCAAAGTGGACGTAGACGTTAATGTCACTGAGGTTCACAAACTCAAACAAACACACAGAGGCAGATACTGACCAGCTGCAGGGAGGTGAGGTAGCGTTTCCACCACAGGTATTTGGTCATGCTCGGCCCCAGCGCTGCCAGGCCATAGTACAAATACATCAATATGTGGACCAGGGAGTTGATCAGACCAATCAGAAAGGCTGTGGACAGAAACGCAGGAGGACATTTGTCTTCTGTTGTTAATAAATAGATATAATTTGTACAAGTTGCTGTACTTTTCTAACATTAGACTGGGCTGGTGGATCGTACTCACACTGGCCCCCAGCCACATATTTAACCCCGGCCCACCAGTTGAAGATCATGGTGGCGTGATGGTAGATGTGGAGGAAGGTCAGCTGACTGTTCTTCTTCCTTAGGATGAAAAATATCTGAGCCACACAAAACAAACACAGGCATACAGTAAGAGAATGCAGCTGTGTGTTTACGCTGCAGGTACAGGAATACATGTAAGCATGGATGTGTAACTTTGATTTCTGAGTCTCATCATTTGTGATTTTGTTTAAACAACAAAAGAGACAATTAAAAATTCAAAATATAAATCTTTTGAAATTCTTTTCAGCCCGTTTGTACTCACAGTGTCACTGAGCTCGATCACTTTGGAGAAGTAGAACCACCAGCATACTCTTGCCATCTGCACAACAGGAGGAAGAGAATTATGTTGTCTCATCATAATTCGCTGTTTAAATTTCATTAACATTCTATCATGTGGACTTTGTGAAAGCTTGCATATAGATGAATTCATGAGAATGTGTTTGAGCTGTAAATTTAACGTATGGACATGTGGAGGGGTAATTTGAAGGCTGTAGGAGATCATGAGGGGCATTATGTGACAATTGTCCCATAAAGTAAGGTGTGTTAAACAGATTTACCCTCATGGCCGGCGGGCTGTCACTGTAGTCGACTGGCTGGCACAGCAGACTGTATCTGGCCAACCAGGAAGAGGCTGTGAACTGGAAAGACAAAGGCAGCTTTCATCTCAGCTTTGGTTTCTCTCGATCAGCACAGGGAGCTTTGATCCCGGTTTGTCACACAACATTTGACTGTGAATGAGTGAAATCACTTCCTGTTGGACTGACAATCGTCAACATGATCAGGGAACATAACAAAAACGTGAGAGATGCCCTGAGATTTGTCTGTCTGACCTCATGGCTGTGGAGGAGCTACACTTGTTTTGCCACTGGGGGCAGCAGGAATATGCTGTAAGCACGAAACTGACGAATTTATTAGGTAACAGCTTCCTGTTTACACAACCGACGTTCACATTCCCTTGAAGTCCTATGACACTCAGACGGATTTTCCACCAAATTATTTCTGACTCTTGAACCAGATCCCTTCAGGGCTCTTAGAAACTTGGTTCTATCCAGCTTACATTTCCACCAGTTTTATGTGACCCATTCTTCATGTGAAAATATTGAATCATACAGCTTTGAAGACTAAATTACTCTACATATATCTGTTGTTGTTCCATAAATCATAGCCTCTAAAACCTTAAGAACAGGTAAGATGGGTTAGGTTTGCCCAATCGAGTTGTTCTGATCATTCTGAAGGTTCAAATGTAGTTGACATACTCCAGATTATGTGTCTACCTCTTGTACAAATGTCCCCACGCACAGTACAGCAGTACCTCATAGAACATGTAGGCAGACAGGCAGACCATGGCAAAGTTGTACACGATCAGGACAGCTTTGAGGTTTACTGGCTGCCTCTTGGCCATCAGCTTCGGCCCTGCCCATATGATGACCAGGTAACACAGGAAGATGCAGCCGATTGGAACAGGAGAATAGACCAGCAGCCAGCTGTCTGTCCTCTTGTCTGGGTGAATGAGAGAGAGAGTGAGACAAGCAGAGGTCAAGGCAAACATTGTGCTGATGTCTCCACGTCACAACCTAACAATACATCACCGGAATAAATGAGCAGTTACACTGATAAGATAGAGGCAAAGACTTGCCTCCATTGTCCAGAATCCTTTGGTAGAGTAGTTGGATTTTCTGCCACAGGGCGAGAGACTGGACACCCTGAGACACAGAAACACAACAGCAGGGTAAATCATTTTTCATTAATATATTTCTACACAGAAAATGCATATTATGTTTAAAAACAACATTTGGGAGAGATACCACCTGAAACAATGGCTGATACAGTAAAGGAAGCATTGGCCCTCAAAGATGTATTCACAGATACTGATAAGCCAAAAGTCTTCACGACTAATATGATGGGAATTTCAAGTTTTTACTTCATTTTTCTTTCACTTCTATTTACTTTATTTACATGTTGTTATTTTAATTGTTCCTATACAAGTTTGTCATTGTGTCTCATTAAATAAAGGCTTTGATTATATATATTTTTAAATCTTAATCAAAGACAAAAAATTAAAGATTAAAAATTAGTAAGTAATATATACAAGAAACATCAGCAGGAAAAAGTATAATCCATATATTCATAAACTGTAACTTCCTTTGAAAGGTCTTAAAGAACACTGGTACAAAATTGTATTAAACCGCCCAGAGATGATCTGGATTATAATTCAAGGATTATGTTCACTAATCCAAACGTGTCTCTTGATAATGGATAATAACTCATAATCCTGTTGATGAGCGGCTGCCTAATGTGGACAACAGGGTGATTAACGTGGGACAGTGCTGCCACCTAGCGTTTGCAGGTGAAAGATCTGCACACAACAGGTCACTTCGGCTCTTCCTCGTCTTCCTTCATATTTCACACAGACCTGAGTTTGCCTATGTATGCTGTTTGCGCTTTTTGTTGAAACTTTTGCGCCACCTTGTGGTGAGTGGTGGCTGAGTTGTGGTCTTTGGTATTGCTCTGCAAACGTCCACTAAATACGTTTAAATTTGAACATTTGGGGGGAACAAAATAAAACTAAACTAAACTAAATATAATATTACAACGATATATTAGTATTTCTCCACTAAAATTAAATACAGCATTTGCAAGAAATATATCAATATATAGCAATTGAACATTTAAAATGCTTTTTAAAAAAGTACGGGGATGCAGATACTAAACACCTCATAATGCATAAATGCTGGCATATTTCATTTGACTGCTTCAAAGCAGATAGTGTCACAATCTCAAATTACAAACAGAGTTTTTAAAGGGTAGGAATACGTAAAATAACACCATCTTCTTTTCTTCTTTTCTCACTAACAATAAAGTAACCATAGTGCCACATCCAAGGAATACCATCATATACCGCCATTTAATTTACATGTGTTATTTTAATTATTTCACAAAATAGCACAATTAAAAGTCCACTCACTCTCTTGAGTTCACAGTTTTTTAGCGGAAATCTTTACGACATATACCCTCAATCCACAGTATAATGCCATATGTATACAGTCTTTCAAAAGAAGCATCACAAAAACAGAACAATAGGAGCAGTAAAATAATAAAATATTTAGAGACACTGTATTTTTGATGTTCATTAGGTGTAAGCCATAATCATCTTAAACAAAAAAGGCTTGAAATATTTCACTTTACGTGTAATGAATCTAGAAGATTTGAAAATTTCCATTTTTGAGATTTAATTTGCACAAATGTAAGAACTGTTCCATGATCTTCTCATTTTTTTGAGATTCACCTGAATCAAATACATTTTGTGTGTTGCAGTGGTTGTTGCAGTGCAGACACTGAGTGTCAGGAGGAGGAGGCCGTGTGCACGGAGCTAAGTAGTTTAGCTCCTCCTGGGTTTACGCAGGGAAATCCCTCACAGAGCCACAACCTGCTGAGCTGCATGTCAGAGAACAACAAGACCACAGCAACATGGCAATATATGAAAATCACAACAGCAAGGCAATATTATGGTTAGAAAAATACCACTGTTTCAATGAGCAGTCTACAGTACATTATTATACATTGAGATAATATACAGTGTTAACAGTTGTGCTGTTCATCTGATTTAGTCACATGCAGGCAGCCATACAAATGGAGATGAAGACTACCAGTTATCTTTCATCATATTGTATTAATGCTAAGGAACTGGTGTAATATCTAGATTTGGTACAAAGAAATAGAAAAGATGCATACTTTAATACTTTTTGTTGAATTGAAACATTCTATGATACAATAAAGACAGATTTTGGACAGCTTCGAGAGAGTGAGCTCACCTTCATTCTGACGTTTCAGACGTGTTTTTTCTCCTCAGGTTATCCACCGGTCAAACAGCGGCTGCATCTCAGCACTGAGGATCAGCCACCTGTTGGTCAGCCCTCTCTCTCTCTCTCTCTCTCTCTCTCGCTCTCTCTCTCTCTCTCTCTCTCTCTCAACTTAATACTTTCCAGCTAAATCCCATCGAACACAGTTTCTAGTGAAATTCAGATTTAACTAATTAACTATATTATGTCATTTATCGGTAATATGTATTATATTATAAGTAACATTATTATTACTATATATATATATAATAAAATAATTCCTGATGTCTGATAGTCTGATAGTCTGATGTCAAAAGGTATTTCTGTATTGTTTTGGGGCCAGAGTCTGTACAGTCATGATCAGGGAGCAAGAAGATGATGATACACATGCTCGACCAATCGCAAGTCAGTCTCAGCTGTCAATCATGACATTTCCCCTTGTTTTTATGACATCAAATAATTAATTAAAACCAAATTTACTGGAAAAATAAACACTTATAATATATGTAAGTGTGATAAGAATGATCCAAATGACAGAAACCATCTTTGAGAATTTTGTTTTTGACCGTTAATTAATTCATCTATTAATACATTTTTGTCTATTATTTTGGTCATTTATTTTGACTTTTTAATTTGGTCCATCTCCCATCCACTAACACAGAGGGTCAGCCACCAGGTGACGATTGAGACACTTTGGCTTCACTTACTTTCTTCTGTTGTCCATCTTTATGTACAGTTTATGTTTTTGGACCCATGATGCATTGCGACATACAGTAAAACTTTATAAAAATGCCAGAACAATAAGTTATTTCAAACAATTTACTGTTAAAACTACATCAATGTGTTAGAGTGCACTGCATTCATTGTGTGATATATACTATTGAATGATTATATATTAATCTGTACAATCATTAGTAAAAGATGGAACTTAAGTCATGTTACAAACACAGCAAAGCAGATGATGTCAGGGCATCATCCAGCAGGAAGAACGGATTCATGGGAGCTCAAGCTGAACCTGGAGGAGAAGTGAATCCAGTTTGAACAGTGAACAGACTGAGGTCTGCTCTGCTGCACTTCACACTGTCCTCCTTCTCTGTGTGAGCGACATGTCCTGTTGGTCCTCCTCATCTCTCCACACACATCCATCTGCAGCCTCCTGCAGGCAGGTTTACCACCGCAGACTTCATAAAGTGGAGAAGATGGAGCAGGACCGCCTGGTTTGTCCACAGAGGAGCACGGGGGTGGATGTGTTGGAGGAGAGACCACAGTCTGTTTACTGCTCAAAACAGATTCACCCACTCAGTGGACAGCTGTCTACCTGCAGACTCTAAAGAGTCTTACTGAAAATAAGATACAAAGTCATCAAAATAAAGAAAATGAAACAAGTTAGTGAAACTTTCTAATTTGCTAATGTTGGTGGTGATGATGAAGGTTCTGAGTTGTATTTTGGCTCGTATCCTCATGCTGGGACTGATTCCCCTGACTTGTATGATGGTAATGGTGGTCGTGTTGGTGATGATGATGATGATGGTGATAATGATGATGGATGTGTTGCTGTGTTCCAGATCCCTCTGGATCTGGGGGTATTGTTCCAGATCCCTCTGGATCTGGGGGTATTGTAGCTGTTTGGTTGCTGTTCAGTTCTGTCTCATTCTTCATGCTGCTATTCCCACTTGGTAAAGTGGAGTTAGCCTGGGAAAGATAAAATACTTGATATATTATATAATATTTTTGCTGCAGTAAATGCATTCATTTCTCCACTTGGGGGCAGCACAACAAGCTAAAAACAAAATGTAGAAATATTATTTTATCACATTGCTATTAAAGTTGCCTATTTACAAATCCAGCAGACATGACACTGTATTATCAAAACTTTAGAAACTTTAAAACTTTATACTGTGTGTGTGTGTGTGTGTGTGTGTGTGTGTGTGTGTGTGTGTGTGTGTGTGTGTGTGTGTGTGTGCACTTTGTGTGATTACTCACAGAGCAGTTGCAGATGTTTTTCTGATAAGTGGCTCTGACTGCAGCCTCTACATAGGGGTAATGCAGGAAACTGTACGGTAGCACTATGTGGAAGGTGAGGAGACCACACCTGGAGCAAAAAGACAAAGACAGGGAGAATCAAAATGCTGAGAGGGGTGACTGTGATATAACTGGGTCCTTCCTTGTATCAACAAAATGATGCATAAACAGATGATGGTTTTTTAAAATTCATTTTCCTGTGCAGGCGTTGGTTAAAATACAAGAACCTGGCCATTACGAAGCACAATCTTGTTTCACATGAGGAGATAAATTGCATTTGTGCTTTTAAAATCTTTCCCAACTATAATCCAGAATTGTTTGTTATGTACTATTAACATGGAGCAAAGTAAAAAGTGATGACAGGAGAGCCTGAAGGCACAGCTCGTGCAACTAATATTTCACTGTATGTTTGCTCTCTAGTCTTATCAAAGAGCTAAAACACTGCCGGGGTTGTTGTGAAGAGTTGGCTGGTCCTCACCTATCGTAGACCAGGAAGTCATCTTTGTCCCCATCCAGAGCCTCCCACACGTCATCCTGAAGGGGCGCCTGCTGGTACACAGGGACACCAGGTGGCGCTCTCCTCTTCAGTTCCCAGTACATTGCCCTGGATTGAGCCTCTCGCTCGTTCACTATCATGTAGGACACCTCGGTCAGGTTGCTGCGGTTCAGCTTGTCACGCAGGCCTCCAATTCTGCAGAGAGAGGAGAGATGATGTCATAGGGGATATCGACTCGAAGGCTGTAAAGTTTTGATAGGTGGAAATTAAGTTTTTCATTTTTTGGTGCCGTGAAACATCAGCAGCATTCAGTCACACAAGAGTGAGTGTTCAGCCGAACTGACCCATTCACTTCACTGTTCACCACAAATATGAGCGTGTTCAATTAACAGCACTCTTTGGCCCTGTCCCACTCCCCCCCTTAGCCCCACCACTTGGCCCCAACTCTTCATTTTAACATAATAATAATACAGATAATATAGAAAGTGACCGTCCAGGGAAAGTTGCACTGTCACGAGGAGAGCTGTACAAAACTTTGTGTGAGCTGTATTTATCATTTGTGTGCCTCAAGGCTAGTTTTTCAGACATTAAGCATGAAATACACTCATTAGTTTCTCCTTTTTGTTGTTTACACTGAAACTCTTCTAAACCACCCACCACCATGGAGTTTCTGTTTTGACCCCTGAATGTTTATTTTAATCAAGATTTTGTAAAAACCACTGGGCTGTGGTATGAGTCAGAGAGGAACTGGGGGCAGATCCAGGAATTATTTTTTGTTTTTTTACGTTGCGTTTTCTGATATTTTCACTTCACTCTTGATGAAAAACAATGAGGCATGTTTAGGGGACTGACTTCAACAAGGATGTGTACTTTTGGGCAGCTTGATTAAAATGTAAGGGGACTGTTGAAGGACTCGGGTATGCACTCCAATCAGTGCAATTCTAGTTACAGTCAATTTTCTTACTTGCGGGCCTGAGTGAGACAGAAGTGTCAGCTGGCCTTCAGGAGCACCACCACCACCACGTTTCCCAGCAGCTCCTGCATGGGACGTTGTCCATTAATCTCCCATTGGGGGGCGGGTTTGCAGATGCGAGAGGCCTCGTTGTCCCCTTCCACTAACAGAGTGACATGCGAGGCCCACAGGACACTCGGCAGGGCCGCGCACAGCCACAGCGAAGAGAGCGAACGCATGGTCCCTCCCTAGATGTGTCGGGGGAAATGAGTGATTATCCAAGTTATTCTGGCAAGAATTACTATAGATGCAGCATGCAACTTTTTAAACAAAAAATAAACAACCACTAATCTTAGCAGACATATTCAAATGTCATAAAAACAGCCTGCAGGCCTCCGTGCAGAGCAGCATGCATAGCTCTGATCTCAAAGCAGCATGTTTTTGGCAGGTTTCTTCTTCCCTGGACCAAATGAGCCACTGAGTCTGATCCCGGAATGATTAAAAAAGTGCACACTCTTTGTCTCTGTTATCACATGCGGAGATAATCAGCAAAACGAGCTCACTGTGGGGTGAATGCCAACAGAGAGAAGAATGTCAGGACAATTGGTCAGACGGGCTGGCGGGCAAACAGACAGACAGACCAGAGGCAGGGACAGACTGAACTGTCTCTACAAATATGATCTGAATTAGAGTTTATAACAAACAGTTATACATGTCTCGTTTGTGTCTTCTCTGGTAGGTGTTTAGTTATTAAATTAAACATTTCTTCATCAGAAAACAATCTCACAGCCACCATGACACATTTTTTTTTTCCCCTGTCCCAATTAATAATTAATTTGAAACTTGGACTAGTGTAAAACAAAGCTTATCAATTTGATGCAAAAACTGGCCTCAATGATACAGATGTAAAGAAGCAGACTCTTACCTCTGCGGCTCTGTGGCTCTGTCCTGTGACCCACATAAACACACAGTTGTTTTTAAAGCTTGTGGGGTTTACCAAGCACTTCCCCCAAATCAGAGAGAGAGAGAGAGAGAGAGAGAGAGAGAGAGAGAGAGAGAGAGAGAGAGAGAGAATGAGTAATGTGTACAACTCTACCATCACTGACATGGTCCCCTCCCTCATTAGTGCATCCACTGTCAGGCCATAAACTAACTGTACACTGTGACATGACACCATACATGGACTCCTAACGGTGAAGTTAGATTTAAAAATCACTTTGCCTGAATTCACTGGTGTCATCAAGACTTTTCTCTCTGTAGAGTTTCAGCCAAACCAAATAACCACGGCTGTTACAAAACATCAATTAAATGAATGATAAATCGGCAGTTGAAGCAGAATCTCACAAACAATCTCACTCTAATCTAAACAGAGGCTAACAAAGGATGAACAGCACGACAGTCATACTGAAAAAAATATAAGGTATAAGGTATATATTAGGGTCTAAAAAAGATAGATTCGACCCTAACACCTACAGAGACGTTAGAGTGAGCAGGAACCCTTCCTCCTGGAACAAAATGTGTAAACAAAGGACAAACGCTGTACTACTGATCGTTTTCAAAATCTACACACTCCAATCCATGATCACATAAAGAAAAATAGGTAACATTTTTATAGGTTTAATGGTTTTAATGGGGCTTCTGATTCTCTTCGAAGTGTCCATATCAGTGTATTGCATCCAGTCACAATGACAACACTAGATCGGACAAGCATCCCTTTAAAGCTCTGCATGCAGGAATTTGTAGGTTCATATGAAACAACTAAAATAAAAGTACCAGCCAAAGTATTCAGGGCAGTTTTAGTACATTACCCGTTCAGGTTCACTTTTAAAAAAGAAGAAATAAAGTTTGGTTACTTCTCAAATCTGTGGTTGGCTGACAGCAGCCCTTCCCAGACATATTGGTGTTCATGACATTTGACAAATATCAAAACAAAGGATATTCCCATTAGCAGAACTTCATGCTCTGTATTAATTTGCAAATGTTAGCATGCTGAAATAAGGTGAACATACTTATTACACCTGATAAATATTAGCATGTTAGCATTGTCTTATGAGCACGTTAGCGTGATGTCCTTACTGAGCCACTCACGATGCGTCTGTTTATGCTTCAAAAGGACTTTTTTTGTGTTGTCCTATTGACCTCATTACAGAGTACTATTTACTTTACTATGCATGAGTCAGGCTTTGGACTGTGTCGAGGTGAATGACACCATGACAAACAAACCCACTGTTCCAATCACGTACGAAGCAAGACGCAAAAATCAATGATGATCCGCACCAGAGGGTCAAAGGGTCAGGCTACCAGCAGGCAGCTTTACCAACATCTTTTATGTGAGTGGCTGCTCAAAGTCCAGACTGTGCTGAAGTAAGATCCAGCCTTAGTATTATTCAGGTTAGAGATAAATTAAACAGAGGCAACACACATAATCTTCATTTTGTAGTGAGGCCAACAATGCTGTTTATCTGATACTGTCATTTACCTGATATGCAGCGCAGGCCTACATGCACTGTGCACACAGATGTAGTGAGATGTGTACGTTTCTCTCTCACACATTCACACACAAAAACAAGAAAAGTCCACACACTTTACGGCCACTTTATTTCATCACATAGCTAGTGTTTTGTGTACAAGTGTCACGTGACGTCTTTCATAGTCTTTGTGGTAATTGCAAGTGTAAACACTTCGAAACAGAGGAAAGAGTAAAACAAAAAATGACATTTTAAATCTAGTTTAGAATATCACTGTTTGTTTGTTTGTTTACCATTGAGGGGATTTACAGATTTTAAAATGTGTCTGGCAGAAGATTTTGGAACCTTTTGGAGAACACCATTTTTTGATGTGATCAAAACAGGATACAAGATTTAAGGAAATCAACCCTTAGTGTTTTGACAGCATTAGAATCATTTGTAATAGATCAGGTGTAGTGTGGTTTTACTGTGCATGGAAACACAATCAGAGAAACCCTCACTAAGCTCAGGTGTGGAACACTTGGAACACAAGCAATAAATTCAAGTGGCTCTGTGCAAATGATGCTTATACTCTACACACAACACTCAACCTTAGTGGTAGTCTGCTTTCCCAGACTACTACACGGTATGACTTGTCACATGTTCAAGCTTATGCTGTAACTAAGCATCTCCATGCTAGGAAACTCCATGAGCGTAAAACCTAAGCGAGCTCCAAGCCCAAGCAATCTCACAGAGCAAAGCTGTGTCTTCTTAGTGCAGATCAGAATCACAACCTGTGAACTTTCAATGTCTGTCAAGAGAAGCATTTATATTGACACTTTAATCTTTCAGAGATAAGATAACAAGCATAACGTGCCCCTTCTTCTTTCACTTGACAACAAATCTGCAGATGTTTAACACAGCTGATCCTGCACATTCTTCCTTTGGCTCAAGTCAATAGATCAAGTCAAATGCCAGCATCAGGACAAAACACCAATCAGTTCTTCTTCGTCATTGTCCCCAACAACCTGTGTGGGACTGTCACAGGTGGCCACGAGCCCGAGTCCCAGCTCGGCCAGCTCCTCACAGCTCATGTCAGTTGTCACCATGATCTTAGTCTCCAGGCGGTTACACAGAGTCCGGTATGAGGGTAACGGGTACCCCAGCTCTCTCAGGTACTCGTAGCCTTTGGTGCCAACTGCGCAGCGGATCTTTCGGGCCTTCAGGATGGTCTCGGGAGACCAGACAGCCCGACGGGAGCGCTTGGTGAGGGACAGGGCGCGGATCTGGTCCTCGTACAGAAAGTTCTGGAGGCCCTTCTCGATCCGGTCCAGCCGATAAAGACGTTTCTTCATCTCCTCTGCCTGGCAGACACAGAGAGGATTTGTTTAAATAGCGCTAGAACAGCTAATAAGCATTTCTCCTTTGATAGTTTCTTGCATCAGAGTTAGAGCAAACAGATAATTATAGTTAAGCAGGTAAATCCAGGTTGTAAATCCTTACGAAAGCTGTAAAAATAACCACCACATATTTCTGCACCAAGGAAAAAAGTGTAGCTCTTTTAAAGTATCTCTTTTAATATACTTATCTTTATTTGACACTTAACTGCTAGTGTATGATCCTTGTTACCTTGATTTATGTTTACTGATATTATATTGAATAACTTTATTTTATACTTCTATTGCTTGTACCTTTATTTTATTTTATAGTTGTGTTGTAAATGTCCTTAGTAAATCTTTATAACAGGAAAAATAAAATTTTAGAAGGACTTTTATAATTTTATTGCGCTTGCACCAATGACATTTTGATTCAGTCATCCATCCTACCTCCTTCTGTAGCCTTGCAGTGTGCTGCATCTCCTGCTCCAGCTGCTTCTTGAGGAGTTGACACTGTGTGCACGGCTGCTGGTCCTCGCCCATCATGTCGCCATCCTCCTCGTCCATGCCTGGCAGAGGGGTGCGTCTGGCATAGCCATGGTCCCCAAAGTTCAGCTCCTTCTCCACTAGAGGCACAAAGCATTGTGTGAGTAGTACTGAATTGCCTGCCTGCAATCTGGTACATTTTTTATGTCATGCCATCATTTTCATCAGATTGCTCTGGGTTGTGATGCCAAATTTAGAACACTAAGATGTTCCAGGATTAATAACATGTATTTAACCAAGATGAAGGGTTTCTGATTATTTTCAGTTGCCTAATAAACCTGGTATAATCAGTTTTAAGCCACTAGGGGGCAGACAACAAGCTGAAAACTACACAGCTCCCTATTTCTAAAAGGGTTTTTCCTTGTGACCAAACAAAATCAAATTTGCACATTGAGCAGAGAAAAAGGAATTTCACTTTCAATTGCAAGTATCCTTTAAAATCTGTTTTGGTCTCCACGATCTCCTGAGTAAAAACATGTGTCTTTACTCTGCTAAATGTTTGACTACATTTATCAACAAGCATCCAATGAGGGAGGCAAGGATCATTGTGTAGACTCTACAACAACAATAAGCTAAAAGTGACTAAATGCTCTGTAGATTCTTATTACACAGATCATTTTAATCTTAATCCACTTTAAAATGAAAAACAATCCACAGAGTTTTACTAGGAAAGCTTGGAAATTAATTACTGTTGTATTCAATTTGTTACAGTCTTGATGTTTGTGTTTGACTAAACTGCAATATTAATAACTGTAACAATACTAAGCTCTCTGTAGAGTAGTTAACTGGAAACAACCGATTTCCCAGCCCCTTAAAAGCTTCCTGAGAAAGCAGATGCGGTTGGGAACGTGGTGTATATTCAGTTACCAGGTTCAGGTTTCAGGGGCATCAGGATGTATGGAGTGGTGACTGCAGGGTACGGAGGCTCTCCAACACTGAACAGAGTAGGGATGGCATTGGGCTTCAGCTTCCTGCCCCCGGCTGGAGACCTGGCTATCTCCTCAAACTGGCTCTGCTCAAAATGATCCTTGGAGAATCAACGAAGATAAAGACACAGACACATATGAACAGAAGTCAGTTTGGGATTCTAATGATCACTTTTAAATCACCTCATGGTCTGAATCCACTTTATATTTCAGGCTTAAAACAAAGGAAAGGATATTGTTATAGTTACTCAGGTTATCGCTCCTACGCTTAGGAATAAACTCCCCCTCGATATCACATCAGCAGAATCAGTGCCTGTGACTAAATCTGCCTGTTTGGAATGTTTGCTTGTCCTGTGTTGATGCTCTGGAGCTACTTCAGAATTATTCTTTGTCATTAGTGAGTCCTCCTCAAACAGTTCCACAACATACTGTGTGTGTTGATTGTTTGTGTGCTGGACGTTGTGTGCAGAGCTTTATATAAAACAGTCTATGGTGCATTGAAGATTTTATAGTCAATGGTTACCTAAAATGAAACTGAATTGAAGTGAACTGTTCATGTGTCTTGCTTATATATACCTTGTAATGATTTACTTATTTTGTGTTAATTTTTTATACATTGGATGTTGTCTATTTCGGAGGTCTGTTAAGCAACTGACACAATCTTCAGACCCAAATTCAAAATAAAATCTCTGTAATTCAGCTTGATATAAAGCATTGTAGCAACTAAATGAAAGTTGTGCTTGTACTTGCAGACTTTACTTTGTAATATATAAAGAGGACGTGAGTCAATGAATGTTGTTGCCATGTTGGAGATCAGCACCGGCAACACCTGTGAATGTCTGCGTAGGTCCAATTTGGTGGAATAAAAACAAATCAACTATCCTCATGATCTGGCCAAATATTACTGGGCTCTTCCAATTGACAACCACTATTGTAGGTTTTAAGAGGACGAAGAAGATGTCCCCCACTGACTGCAAGGTGCTGATCGCCTGTTTATTCAAATATATGTTGATATTGAACGTATCATGTGTCCTCATCACACCAAATTCAACACTGCACTTTCTTGGGGCCTCAACAATATACATGAGTGTGAGACAGATGAGAAGAGCGATTCTCGAGGTATGCATTTCATTCATTATTAGATTGTTCTTATATCATCTAATTGTTTTTTTTTTATCTGTTTGTTTTTACAGCATTGCTGAGTGGGGTCTGGCTTTTCTATGATGTGCTTACTTTGCAAAATAAATACATAGTTCTTTAGGGCATCAATAACGCTTTAGACAAAAAGGGGCGTTTCAGGGAAATATAACTTTTCCATTTCTCCCAAATCTCCTTGTATTCCTGGAGCCTCGTGGAGAAGGTGATTCCTTCCATTGAATAAATGTCATTGATGAGATCATACCAATCCTCTACTGATGGGGAATGTGGCTTCAACCATTTCTTTGAGATTGATTTTCTTGCAGCTACACTCAGGATTAAATGGGTATCTATCTGTTTTATTTTCTTTCAGAGTTGACTGCAGAAATCCAAAGAGGAGTTATTTTCCAATTGAAAGTATATATTTTCAGTCTTATCCCAGAAGGACTTTACATTTGAACAGGCCCAGCACAAATGGTAGTGATTTACTTATCTGATTATTATAATAAGGCAGATCATTTGAATGTCATGTAAACAGTGAGCCCAACATGCTGTCAGTGTGTGGGGGTCTGGTCTCTGTGCTGCTTGATGTTCACCTTGATCTCAGTGTGAACTCACCTGACACAGTCTGGAGTGGGCGGTTGGCTCGAAGTCTCGGCGACAGTTCACCACCCACTTCTTCTTCCGCACGGGGTCTTTGGGGAACCTGAACAGCTGTTTGCCGATGCTGGTGGAGTTGGAGCAGTTGGGAGCGGAGCAGCCTCCCATGGCAGCAGCAGGGATCAGCTCCGATGCAGCAGGCGTGAAGTTAGCTTGTCTGTATCTGCAGCTCAGCTGGGGATGGGATCATCACTTCGTAGAGAAGTACTCACGCGTTGTAAAAGCGAGGAAAAGTTACACGTGCGTTAAGTGTCCACTGGTGGAAACCGGAGTGCTGTCCTGCGGGTGTCTACATGGTATTTAATGAATACGGTTCAATGTAGTGAGTCTGGGGTAAAATGATTCTTACTTTGTTTGAGCCAAAATGGCGCACATCTCTTCGATGGTTGAGCGCAGTGACGATTTGTTTATATGTGCCCGTTGTAAACGCCTGTGTGAAATGTTTTATTGAAAAGCAAAAGCTCAAAGTTTAATGGGAATTAAAACATCGCCTGTATAAATTATGAATTCACTATTGTTTTTATAAAATGTGAATATTTTTTTTACATGCATATAGCCACAAACTATTGTTTTTTACGCGCGGGCAGTAGCCCAACTACTATAGGTTGTTTTTCAGAGGACCCCGAGAAGCACGTTGACATGTTTATTGTTGAAGCTGCTGTGAGCTGCCGACCCGAGTAAATATATGATCCAGTGTTAAAACAATTACAACAGTTGTGAAGATACTATAACACGCAAAAGCAGCAACGTGAGCCTGTGCATAGAGCAGCTGATAATGAGAACCTCTGCGAGTTAGCTAAGCCTGCTAATTCTGAAGTTAGCATCGGTAGCTGCAGGACACGTTTCAGCCGCGAAAGAGAACTGCTGCGTTGGGACGACCATGGAGTCTCCAATGGTTGTTCCAGTCATCGATGTCCAGAATGAGACCTTCAATGAGCTCTGGCCTGCGATGGTAGTGGCCATTAAAACGTCTTCCTTCGTTGCACTAGACACGGTGAGTGAAATTGAGAGAGACAGGTATCAGCACTGGTTCCCCCCTCCCCCTTGTGACATCTAGACACAAACTGGCTGTGAATCAAAGTCACATGTAAATAAAGAAGTAAGTGTTGTCTCTGTTGTCTTCCAGGAGCTGAGTGGTCTTGGGAATAGAAAGTCCTTGCTGGCCGAGTAAGTAAAGAGAGATTGTGTCCTCCTCTGCTCTCCTTCCTAACACACGTGATAGTCTCAGGCTGGCATGGAGAAGCCATGAACGCCGAGTGTCTGAGTCAGTCACTTCTCTGACGGCTTAGTACTGTTTGCACATGTCAGAGAATGTGTTGCTTATTCCACCTCACAACCACGTCTGACTTATATTGTGCCTGACCTGAATGATGAGGAGAGGTCTGAAGGCCTCTGCAGGAACACTTCAGATCAGATGGTTTATGTTTTGTGTTTGGAGCGGCCGTCCTGTCTCTGGTGATGTGATGAGGTGAACCTTGAGAGTCTGTAACTCCTGAGGATAACGGACATGTTGTCATGCCTTACAGTGACTGCGATTTGTTCCCTCCCATTTGGTATAACACTGAAATGCTTCAATTGTACTTTAAAGGGATAGTTCACCCAAAAAAGAAAATTCACTCATTATCTACCCACCACTATGCCAATGGAGGGGTGGGTGAAGTGTGTGAGTCCACAAATCACTTTTGGAGTTTCAGGGGTAAACAGCGTTGCAGCCGAATCCAATAAAATTGAAGTAACTCGTGACCACTTCTAACGAATTAAACAACATACAATGCCTCCATACTGCTCGTGTGGTGTCATCCAAGTGTTCGTAAGTGCTGACCTTCAAATTTCACTCAAAACGGCATCATGTATGCCATGTTTTTAGCCTGAATGTGAACCACGTGCAAACGGAGGAGGATAACCGCGGACATTTTGGCTAAAAACTTGGATGACACCACAGGAGCAGTATGGAGACATTTTATGTTTTTTCTCTGTTGTTTTAATATGTTTGAAGAAGTGGTCACCATTGACTTCAATTGTATTGGATTTGGCTGCAACGCTGTTTACCCCTGAGACTCCAAAGTGTTTTGTGGACTCAAACACTTCACCCACCCCCCCATCTGCATAGTGGTGAGTAGATAATAAGTGAATCCATGTTGGAATAAATCCATATCTCAACTGTGCAATATTCACTTTGCTATAGTCATCTGTCTGTGCAATATAAACGGTTCATGTGCAATCCATTCACTGTGAATGTCCTCAC
Source organism: Hippoglossus stenolepis (assembly GCF_022539355.2). Lineage (NCBI taxonomy): Eukaryota > Metazoa > Chordata > Actinopteri > Pleuronectiformes > Pleuronectidae > Hippoglossus > Hippoglossus stenolepis. The sequence goes on from NC_061493.1 coordinate 5,236,123, forward strand.
ACTGCATATATTTCTTCCTGTCTTTACACTGTATATACTAGTTTAATTACATTCATATATTTTACACTTAAGTTTGGCATGTTACTTATTAATTGCTGATGTCTTTTTGACTCTTGTTGCTGTAATACTGCAAATTCCCCATTTGTGGGACTTCTTACTCTTACATATCCAAGTAAGGACAACTGAGACTCGTCGTTTTTATTATTTTATTCACCACTGGGAACACCGAGCCATCTTCATCAGACATCTGTGCAGAAGATCTGTCTTCATCGCCCCTGAGTTCACCCTGACTCCCTGTGATGTTTCAGATCCATAGAGGACAGATATAAAGCCATATGCCATGCAGCACGCTCTCGCTCCATCCTCTCCCTGGGAATTGCCTGCTACAAGAAGCTGGACCTCAAGGTACAACAAGACTATGCCTAATTAAAGTGACTACACCTTGTAGACACTGGTGTCTAAATACTGTATTACTTGTGCTGTATATGACAGTGATTAAGATATCATTCGAATGACATACAGCTAGAAGAAGGCCGAAGAGATTGTTCTCTCACATAATTAGATGATTGTGGGATATACTGTATCTTTAAAAGTCGAAAATTCAATTATCGGAAATGTAGGCCTTAAAAAGTCTTAATATGTTAACTTATCATGCAATAGTTGGGTCTTAATGACATTAATGTTCATGTAATGCTATTTCTGTTAGTTTAATTTATAGATAAACATTTTGGTGGCATGCATAGTTTGTAATGTCTCTGTGTGTTGTAGTTCTTTTTCAACTATACACATATTAGCAAACTTTGATAAAACTACAGACAAGACCAACTTTGAAGATAATGTGGTTATTCTCGACTTGTCTACTCAGATATTTCTTCATATCTGTCCTACTTGACATTGGTCTCACATATTATTCATTATCATCTTAAAAGGGTCTTAAAAAATCTTGAACATAACAAATTGAAACCTGCATAAACCCTGCTTTAATACTACACATGTTCTGTCTGTGACGTTGTCTTTCTTCAGGCTGCAGACACATACCTGGTCCAGGTGTATAACCTCACCCTGCTGTGTTCAGAGGAGTACATCATCGAGCCCCAGTCAGTCAAGTTCCTGGTGCAGCATGGATTTGACTTTAACAAGCAGTATGCTCATGGAATCCCTTACTGCAAAGGCAATAACAAGGTGAGAATGTCTACATGCTTAATGCTCTTTTGTGTCGGACTGCGTGTCTGAGTCGTTTCATTTGGCCAATGTGCCCTCTATTGCACTGGTACCAACATGACACAGGACACTGGATCGGATCATTGACCTTCCTCAAGGGTTTGATTGTCTCTCCTTTCTCTTTCTTCCTTCACTTTCAGGGAGCATCTGATCACCAGGGGGTCCACATCAGGGCGTTATTCACTGAACTGCTGCGTGCCAGGAAACCCTTGGTGTTCCACAATGGCCTCATTGACATGGCCTTCCTTTACCAGGTACCAGTATTATTCTTTCCTTCACTGCGTGAGGACATTTCTTCAACTTTTGATCAGTTATCACTTGGACTAAAAGATAAAGTGATTATGTTTCAGTGGCCGAAGGTCAAAGGTCACAGTGACCGTATTTCAATATTGAAAAAAAGTAATAATATGTACACAGGAACTGCACTAATTGGCTGAGTCACACAACCGCAGTGCAGTAATTCTAGTTTTCTCTTTCTTTAACATGCAGAATCAAATCTTTATTTCAAATTAGGAAAAAATTAACATTATCACTAAACAGTTAAAATAGTCTAAAAATCTAAATTAAGTTAGTGAAAAATTAGACTGTACAGCCTTTGTGTTTCTTTTGACTTGTACACTCATTTGGTCACAGTGTTAATAACAGAAAATAGAACTGTTGAGTTTAATTTATTCCTTTACACTGACTATAAACAGACTGTTTATCTGTTTAGGTCAGGACCAGAAATATTTAGTGCTGTTACTTCAGTGCCATTTATGATTTGATGTTCAGTGTTCTACAGAAACAGAACAGGTTAATACAATTTCTAACAGTGCATATACAGCTCTTTGTGGCTTGTTGTATTAGGGGGAGACTGCCCTGTATTAACATTCATAGGTAGAACGTCTCCTAGCAACGCTGGTTAAACTCTTCAGTCAACCACTATCCAAAAGAGAAGAAAAATTCAGATAAATGCACAACCGCAGTAGTATCATTATAGTTTAATATTTGTATTCTGTTTACTAGAGTTTTTATGCTCACCTGCCAGAGCGTCTGACCACCTTCACTGCCGATCTGTCTGAGATGTTTCCTGCTGGTCTCTATGACACCAAATACATCACTGAATTTGAGCTCCGGTTCAGTGCCTCCTACCTGGAGTATGCCTATAAGAAGTGGTGAGTATGGATTATTATTAAATGGAGCGTAGACTCTTATATACACAGTATCAACACTTTGAAATGATCCAGAGATACAAACACTTGTTAACGATGTTTGAAAGCAGTTTGAAATTTAGTGAAAATGTATATATTAATATCTGTATTATAACATTAATAACAATTGTTAATAGCATTTATTTTCAAATATATTTTTATCTTTCACAATTGTTTGTGTGTATGCAAATTAATTGTTTGTGTGTATTTGTTGCTATGTCAGTCAAAGTACACAAGGTGAAAATGATGAATAATGCAGAATGGCTGTGGTCTTCTTTATGTCAGGACACCTATCATGCTTGTATCATTGCTGTTTTACCTATGTTTTCATCAGTTCTAATGTTCTTCATGTTATGTCCTCCACCCTCCAGTAAGCTGGATAACAGTCGAAGTTTGACCTCTGGAGGGAGTGGAAATCATGTTCATGTAGAGTTCTGTCATTATGCCGGTCAGATGTCCAGCTATGTGGACTACAGAGTGTGTCCAGTTGTAGAGTCTCATGAGGGACAGACTGACATCTGCCAGCGCTTCTCTGTGAGTTTGAACCTTTTTTTTTTACTTCTACTAGTGCATTACTTGTTCTAAACCTGCCTGTTTGCTTATGGTGCAGAGTGAAGTTAGAAACCTTGTCTTCGTCCTTCCTGGTTTATCTGTAATGAAGATCAGGTGCATATATTTATAGTCAATGTTTTTCATAAAATGAAGCTGAGTTTGCTTTATTACTATTCACGTGTGTGGCTGATATATAAGTTTGAATGATTTACTGAACTGAACCTATTTTTTCATATGTTGCCTTTTGGCTATTTCAGAGGTCCATTATGCAATCGACACAATCTTTTTTCAAAATATAAGCTCTGTAATTCAGCTTGATATAAAGCATTGCAGCAACAAAAGGAGCGATGTGCTTTTACTTTGAAGACAAATTGCTTCAGAGGAAGTGATTCTGTGAATGTAATGATCTGGCGGTTTGACCCGTTGCCTACCACTGCTGTTGTTTATTCAAAGATGTTCAACTCGGTCCACAGAATGCACCATGCCCCGCCCTCCACTGACTGCCACAGAGCGCTTGATGCCTGTTTATTCCAATTTTATTAATATAGAATAATATTAATATTATTTACTGCACTTTCCTTGAACCTTAGAAATACACCTGCCAAGTGTGAAGCAGATAAGATGAAAGGTTCACGAGGTATACGTTCCTCATACAGACCGACAGACGTTTGTAGAATTAGTTAGTACATACCCTGAAGAACCTTTCAATCTGAAGTGACATTAAACAATCGAATGTACTGAAAATAAGGGGCACAAGAAGAGATACAAGCCCTTTTTCTTTTCTGTTTCTGTCAGAACAGACAAGCCATGTCGATTTTGTATTACGTCCTTTTAATTTTACGTCTTTCAACGCCTGAAACTCATTAAACATTGCACACACGTCCAGTCTGGTAAAAAAAATTACATATTTTATTGTTCTCACCCATGGGCGTGTCAAAATGGCTTGATTTAGCCATTTTGCAGTTCTAAAAATCAGCTACCTGTTTGTCTTTGCCCAATTGTATGGAATGTTGGAGATAGGTCTAGTAGGGGCGAAAGCCTCTTGGAGCCATTCCCTAAACCACATTAAAAAAATCTCTACTCAATTGGTCAAATTTTGTCCCTTTTCAATGAACATTGAATTTTGTCAGTCTAATCTCAAGACTTAGATGATGATTCCATTGTAATCTATGTTGCTTGCGTCCTTTAATAGTATAGAGATGTTTTTATTAACTACTCTTTGTGTTTGTTTGTATTTGTCTGACAGGCATTTGGCTGGTGTCCAAATGGTACCCAGTGTCCATTATCCCATGACACTGACCTGATCATCCTCCAGGATGAGAAACACGTAGATAACAAGAGAAAAAAAAGGAAGAGACAGAAGAAGAGAGATGGAGGAGATGCAGCAGAGGGATCCTCCATATTTGATGGTGCCCCTAAAAACAAAAAAACCCACATGGAGGTGGATCAAGAAGAAACAGATGACCAGCAAAAGGCAACTCCTGATATGTGCCCAGAAAATGTGCCACCAGTGGACAGTAATGGAAACACCCAACAGAGTGAAGGAGAGAGGATGAACACAGAAAGCAAGGGGAATGGAGTTTGTGAAGACAACACAGACTCAAGAAACTCTGTAAAAATAGCCCCAACTGATGAGACCAAGATGAAAACCAACACAGACGACAGTGTAGAACAAACAGCAGATAGAGGACAAGAGAAGTTCAGTGACCACTCAACTGGGACGGACGCTCAAAAGAAGAAGGCTGATTCTGGAACTCATCGAGCGGGCTTTGATGCCTTTATGACAGGATACATCTTTGCTTACTCACATACCTTCGTCAAGAATAAAGAAGCAGCAGCTGTAAAGGAGGACTGCAAGGAGGACGAGCAGTCGTGGCTTCCTTCCTGTGTCAATAAGGTTTATCTCAGTGGAAAGGCAGCTCCTCTCAACGTGGTGAAAAGCACCTTCTCTAAATCATCCAAGGCCCACATGCAGAAGATGGGGGTGGTGTGGGGAGGGACAAAGTAGTGTGCACACTTGCACACAGCAGGGCAGTGGTAGTTTAAACAAGTGGAGGTTCACAATCTAAGTTTGTATTCATACTAGCAGCACAGCTCTATTGATCACAATTTATTTTTCTACCACTTTGATCCAGACTGAAATATCTCAACAACTTGCTGTGAAATGTTGGGCCTGTTATGCCCAGTAGATGAACCATCCTGAATTTGGTGGTCCACTGTCTTTTTCCCTAGGTCAACCATGAGCTTCACATTTTAGTTTTTTGGGGGAATATCTTGGTTACTTTTCAATGTCCACGTTCCCATCAGGCTAAATTTTAAACCCTTTGGTGATTCCCTGATGCTTCATGTAGAACCATGAACAAGTTTTAATTTGTCGGATACTTATTCACGATCAAATCCCAGCAAAACTAAGTATATTCTCAAAAGCGTCGACTTTCCTTTTTGTTGATCAATTAAACGTTGGCATGATAACAAGCTAAACTGTGATGGTGAACTAATTGTACTTTCATTGAGAGCGTGTTAGCATTTTAATAAAAAAAATGTTTTCATGCATATCCATGTTTGTTTTATGATCCAATCGTTTTTATTTATCTGGCAGTCCTGTTTTTTTTTTACCTTAGTAATCAAAGTGTAAAGCTAAGTACCTTGAGAAAAGAGAGAATAATGGCCTTAGTGACCTGATTGTAAATCCATCATTAAATTGCAATTCAGATGTTTTCCTTTCAATTGAATTAGCTGTTCTGAAAACTGAACAAGAAAGATGAAGACGGATTATGTCAGATTTTGTAAAATGACCTCTTTCTGAAATAACACAAACTTATGATTGGTCATGATTCTTTTATTGATAGAAAACAACTATATATAAATAGAATAATTTTATAAAACCTGTCTTATAAAGGAATATCATAGTGCACACAGCTGCATAGGTTAAAGTTAAAATACTATAGTTTGTAAATAAGGAGTTGTCTGAAATCACCCACTTATTCACTAACTCCTACTTCACTATTTATGACTATGTAGAGGACTATATAGTGAGCTCATTGGCAAAAGAAAAAAAATGCTTTCAGACACTCGGCGCAGAGATAATTACGTCTTTTTTGCCTTTAGTATCACGTATAACAACAACGTCGGCCAGTAGTGTGATTCAATGCAGATGTGACTTGTGAGCAGCCAGAGTCCTCAAAATAATATTTTCTCCCTCACCAGTTAGTTTTTATTCAAATCTTGAACACGGTTTATATGAAATTCGAAAACTGGCAAACAGACATGGGAGTACAGTTTGAAAAGTTAAAGTGAGTCTAGTAAGAGCAGAGGCAAGGTAGTCATTCAATTTCCCAGACAGAGGACAAACCATTTGATCACAGAAACAACATGGATTTTAATCTGGGGCCATCCTCAGGTTAACAAATCATATTTTCGAAAAGGTCAAGTTTTTCTTCTGCAAGTTGCTGAAAGGATTTGTCTTAAAAGCTATAAGTCAAGCTTATATTACTTGAAATAAGGCATGCACAGTAACATGCTGTAATTAGTGGTTCTGCGTGTGAAGATGAGGAGTTTGCATTTCCTCCTGTTATAGAAAATGAAGCCAAAAAATAACCCAGAAATGGGTGTCGCCATCTTGAACTTTTGACGTCATTTGGAGTCAGTGCAGTTGTGATCGTGGTGTGGAGCTGCAGTATCAAGAACTACTTAAAATAACAAAAAAACATCTTTGAGAATAGTGTATGAAATGTGTACTTTTTTTATTTTGGTCCATGCCCAATCCACATGGAGGAGTTGGGTTTTATGACCTACACTGCAGGCATCCACCAGGGGCGATAAAGATGAGTTTGCTTCACTTTTGGGGTCCTGTCATGTCAATCTTTATATACAAAACACAAATAAACAGGTTTGCACAATAATCTGTCATGTGAGAAGCTTGTACTCACCTTGTTGCCCACAGTAAACCACAGTAGTTTAGGTGGTACAGTAAAATAAGACACAAAAAAATGGTTAGGATGATAATAATTTATTTATAAAACGTCAGACTATATGGTAAGACTTGTTTACCATTTATGACTTTCTCCACTTTTTTGGCCATAGTGAGCTACAGAGGCCCTGCTAGTTAAGGATAGAAAATTATCAATACATACTAAATGTTTAATGACTATGTAAAATTTTAAATTATATGCATTCAAATTTAAGCAAATATGTACCTAGCATAAACAATCACATACATTATACTGTATTATAGTCTAATCTAGGTCATTTAAGTCTTGCAATTGCAGAAGCTTGCAGTCGGGTCTTTGGTTCACAATGATCAGAAAACAATGATGGTTTAAATAAAGAAATCTTTCAAATATTGAATAAATAATATGAAACAGATCAACAGGTTTAATAACAAACATAGCTGTAACTGAGCTTACTCAAAGTCAGATGCCCACTCTCCAGTAAACTCGATGCCAATGTGGTGGTTATGTTTGTATTTGCAGTTTGTCTTCCGTGTTTCTCTCTCTCACCCTCTGCTGGACATTCCACTCATTTACTCATTGCTAACTCTGGTGTTGACATGGTGTTGACCTGGGAGTGGACTGCACACAGCCACGTGTTACCTCCATGACGCACAATGTTGACATCCAGTCTTCTTTAATCTGCAGGTGACTAGCTTCAGTGGGAGGGCAAGACACATGGGATGTTCAAGCCAACCATTGCCACAAGGTTGTGTTAATTTTAACACACGGCCTGTATAAAAGTAACTGCCTTTCCAGACACAGAGGCTGACCCTCAGGGTAAAAATGGGTCAATCCAAAGACTATGCCAACGTTAAGAAATAGTAGAGATTGTTCCCAGTGCAAGACGCTAGCAGGGGTGTCACTGACCTTTCCAGATACTAGGGCTAGATTGGGAAACAGTGGTCCTGTAAGACGTAGAGGGTAGTTGCAAAAGGTTCACTGCAGCCAGCCTGTCAGTTGCTTTGGTCTTATCCTGTGTGGGTTGGTCTGTCAGCCCTGTATGGCATTATTTATTCTTAGTCCCTCTCATCAGACCACCTTGGCTTCTTAGCAGCAGTCTCCTCGTCGCCGCTCTCTTCCCTGCTCCTCCTTGTAAAGGAGCTGAAACCAGGAGTTGAAGGAACTACAGCATCTTCTTCATCTTGAGAGCTGTCGCCGTTAAATAATTCGAAACACTCCTCTGTAGTGAGTGGCCCAATGGTCTCTGGAAAACCAAGACCAAACCCCTCGAGTTCAGGGTCCTCAAGTCCATTGTCTTCATCTACACCATCGGCATCAAGTCCAGGACCTTGTTCACGTCTCTCGTGTTGGTTCCTGGCAATCAGCTGCTCAAGAATACCATGAGGATCAACATTTAAAAAAGCAAGAGGATTGGCAGGAGGCGCTGCATAACAAGGAACATACGGCGCAGCATGAGGAGGGACATAAGGAGGAACATACGCAAACGCATCAGGATAAGCATAAGGCGGAACATACGGAGGAGCATACGCAAAAGCAAAAGGATTAGAATAAGGAAAAGCACAGGGAAAAACAAAAGGATAAGCACAGGGAAAAACAAAAGGAAATTCATAAGGGTCAGCGTGGTATTGAGAATAATAAACTGGAAAATGAACAGCAGCACCCTGCTGTCTCCAGTCCATCCCACAGGTCAGTGATGGGAACTGTTGTAGCAGAAAAGAGTGAGCTCTGACATATCGATAATCATTATAATTTAGCTCCTCCTCTCTTTCCTCTCTTCTCCTGCTATTTGGCCGGTCAAAGCTGCCATGACCATCACCATTTTCATCATCTCCATTATTGGGGAGAGAAGGATTGTCCATGACGATGTTGTCTTCAGGCCTTTGAGCATCAGGGCATTCAATGTTGTTCGGTGGCCCAAAGAAGGCATCTGGAAGCGGGTAGGGGAGAGTATCAAAAGTCACATTACTCTTTTCCTTTAAATATGCTGAAACATGCTTAAAGTCCTAATCAATAAATATAACTATGAAAATAAAGCTGTGTCCCAATTCAAGGGCTCCCTAACCCTGGAGGCACAAGATGGTACCTTCTCAGGCCAATCTATCCCAGGATTCATTGTCCGCTGTTGACGAAGCCAACAAGCTACAGTAAGTGCAGTCACTGAAAGTGGTTATGCAATGGTAACAGTTGGATATGCAGATAGTGGGAATAGAAAGTCCTCTGTTGACCATACTGACTCATTTTGGTTCAGCTTTCGAGGTCGACTCGAAGGCCTTTTCCTTCTACTGTAGGCTGAGTCCTCTGAAGGATGTGGCCCCTGAATTGGGACACAGCGTTAATATGAATACTGTATCACACCAGATGCAACCCATCCACCATGTAGAAAAGCCTCCAACATACAAGGTCCTACCACCACCTTTAAATGTAATATAACTTCCAGTTTTGCTACAATTATTTTTAACATATGACATGATGAACTACCTACATAAAATACATGTCCTGTATGCAATATATGAAACCTTCAGTGACCTGTCTCCTTAACCCCAATACATCATCAAACCAGGTGTTATATTCAAACACGTTTTACCTGCATAGTAGCAAATCCACCGTCTGACTCTGGCCAGCAGGTGCTCCTCCATGGGGGGTCCATTAAAAGCCATTTTTCCAGCAAGAGGTCACTTTTAAAATAAATTGCCTTCCTCTGTTTTTCTTGAGTCTGTCTCCAACTACTTCCAGGTGAGCAGTTTTCCAAGAGTTTAGCTTCCAACTTACAGGTTTAACATGGAGTCAAATGATAAAACGTCTTGACACTTGAATCATTTACCTTGCCTAATGTTCTGAAGCTCTGATACAAAGTCTACAGTGGCAAAGGCTCTGTCCCTGCTCTCAGTAGATGTTTGTTTGGGTGTTGATTTGCCTTTCCATCTGTCTATAAGTTAACTCACCAAGCACCTGTACACCTGATTGATCAGCCAATCATTTGCCAGGAGCACACATAAAATCTTGCAGACACAGCTTAGAAGCTTCAGTGAATTTCCACAGCAACTGTGTGTGGGCAGATGTGATGTCAGTGACTTTGGCCAACAAGATTTTGTTTCTGAAACTGCTGGTCTCCTGAGATTTCAAACACAACAGTCTCCAGACTTTACTCAGAATGGTGAGGGGTAAAAAACATCAGGAAACTACCAGAAACACAGAAACAACTGTGGTGAGCAGAAAGCACGTTAGGATGCACATGTCAAACTTTGAGGTGAATACTCTACAACAGCAGAGACCACGTCAGGTTCCACTCCCCTCAGCCAAGAACAGACATTTGAAATTTAAGTAGACACAGACTGAAACTAAACATCACACATCTTTTGGCCCAGTTGGTAAATTGGTAAGTACATTGGTTAAATTATGAATTTGTAACCTCTGCCAAGGAGCTTATGTTTTCATCTGTATTTATTCCCTTCACCAAGGAGGTGTTTTCATTTTCTGTCTACTACGATCACCGTGAGTGTGTGTGTGTGTGTGTGTGTGTGTGTGTGTGTGTGTGTGTGTGTGTGTGTGTGTGTGTGTGTGTGTGTGTGTGTGTGTGTGTGTGTGTGTGGTCTCCACACATATGAACACATTTTGAAGTCAGTTATGGGCTTTATCGGAAATGAATTCAATAATAATGAAATTAGGTAAACATTACATTACATAACATTACATTTGGCTGATGCTTTTATCCAAAGCGACTTACAATAAGTGCATTCAACCATGAGGGTACAAACCCAGAACAACAAGAATCAATCAAGTACAATTTTCTTCAAGAAAGCAAAACTACAAAGTGCTATAAGTAAGATCCATATAAGTGCTACTTATACGCAAGCAAGTGCTAGTGTTTTGAAACAGATGCGGGCAGCCACTGGTAACCAGTGAAGGGAGTGGAGTGATCCGGTTCCTGGTCTGCCGACGCCTGCAGCCCCTGCAGCCCCTGCTCCGGGTATCCTCGTTGGCGCAAAGACTGACGCCTGCAGCCCCTGTTGCCAGGGCGCCCGTGCGGCGAAGCCCACCTGCCCGGCCCCGGAGAGAGGCTCTGTGTGGGAGACCCCGGTGGCATGGTCTATTGCCACAATGACGTACTACATGAAATAATCAATGAAGTACTAGAGTAGAATAAACAAGTCATCACATGGACCAGAATCTTCTGCTGATTCATAGCGTTTCACTGCCAAGCCGAAACAGCAACAGAAAGTGTTTTTGACGGTGTTGAAGAAGCTCATGACACCGAAAGCCTTGTTTTTATAGTCCTTCTTCCTCTTCTTCTGCTACTTTTTCTCAAGTACAACATCTTGAAAGCACAAAGAAACTTTCTATTACTTCAGAGAAGTGATCTATCAGCTTTCTCAAGAGCCATGAGCTTGGTAGGCTGCTCGGTGTTGGTGGGCTCCACCAAGTTGACTGCTGTCAGTGGGCTGCTCAACAGAGAGGAACGGATGCTCCAGCATTTCACGAGGTCTTATTCGTTGATGTTGGTCCAAATGCAGCATCTTTTTAAGGACGTCCATAAAGTCTCGCACCTCGGCCTCCTCAGTCTGATGTTCCCAATAAATCAACTGGAACAACAATGTTCAGGATATTATTATTATTATAGCCTTATTAGATTATGGAAATGTAGTCAAAGAAAAAATTTCCCATGGCATCCATTGAAGATGTTCATGTAATAACATTAAAGATCGACTGATCAAGCCACCCACCTTCTCTAAGTCCTGTAGAGAGTTAAAACATCTCGTATCGTTGACCTCCTCAGGATCCTCCATCTCTTCTAGAGCCTACAAAGAGACAATTTTTCAGTTAAATAAATGATCCTGATGGATGGATGGATAGATGGATGGATGGATGCATACCATCAGTTCCCATATTCCCTCCTGATAATTAAAGAACGTGTTGCTGTACACTCCAGCTTCAAGCAGATCATCTGGTGGCTGACCCAGTGTGTTCACAATGAACTTCATCTGGAAAAAGATATGATCTGAATTAGGAGCAGATCTCTAACTCACAAAAACACTATTGATGACCAAATCCAGGATGCTGAGACGATTTGCGCTCTGTGAGGATGATACTTACTATGTGATGTTCATCTGTCGCTGGAAAGATAGGGTAGGCCACAGCAAGTTCTGCTACAATGAGCCCCAGCGACCACACATCTATTGATTGCTTGTATGAGATACCAAGAATGACCTCTGGAGCCCTGAGCCAAGACAGATAAAAAGTAAAGAAGTAAAAAAACTGAAATCTCACTTCTGTCCTGCTGTTTAATCTTATTTTTGCCTATACAGATACAGGCTTCTCTTGTTGGATACCAGACTACCTGAACCACAGAGCCTGCACACATTTGACTATGTCAACGTCGGACACACGGTGAGCCAGACCAAAGTCAATCAGCTTGACTTTCAGTGGCTGCTGCCTGCGATCCACAATCATGATGTTGTCTGGTTTCAGGTCACTGTGGATGATTCCCAGGGCCTCCAAATGCAGCAGTGCAGTGGTCACCTGAAGAAACACAAATATTTGTTGCTAGTGTAAGTTCATAGGATTCTTTTTCCACATCAGATTTTAAATGTACATTGAAATGACACTTAAACACTAGAAGGTTCAGGAAATAGTTAAGAGGAAAATTTAACACACATATTGTTTTTTAATTAGTAAAAATAGTGGCAAAAAGAGTGACATACAAGATAGATAAGACATACAGAAAAAATTGATGTTTTAGATAATGATGTAATAAGGGTAAGAGAAGAAGTGTGTTTGTGTGTGTGTGTGTGTGTGTGTGTGTGTGTGTGTGTGTGTGTGTGTGTGTGTGTGTGTGTGCAAACGTGTGATGTCTACATGAGTCCATGGTACATGTCCATCTTTAACACACCTGATGCAAAATTGGATGAATCTCAGCCATGCTCAGTGACTCGAAATTTCTCTGCACCATGTAATCAAACAGGCTCAGGTCCAAGAGCTCGAAGTTCAGACAGAGGAAATCCTCATGGAAAAATGAGCCATACCATCTCACAAAATGGCCTTTGTCATCCAGTGTCTGAAGCTGCTTGAGAATTTTAATCTGTTGAAGAAATTAAACATTTGATTTTTCTGTTTTCTGTCACCTAAAAGACAAACTGCATAGTCATCATTTCATTTCTTTACATACTTCAGTTTTGCTAATGAGTTTGTACTCTACCTCTTTCTGTGCTTCTTCTTCATTGCCAAATTTGATTATTTTGATGGCTATTTTTTTGTTTGTTTCAGTGTCGTCACACTTGGCAACTTTTCCATAGACCCCCTCTCCGACAAAGGCTACCACCTCGTACCTGCAGTCCAGCAGGGCTCCTTCCTTCACAGGGAAGTTGTCTGTAGAGGACGAGATGAGATTAACATAAAATGATGTTGTGATGTTACATAGAGCATGACGCAGTCAACAGTCGACATAACAGCACGTATCTACAGTACATGCAGATTGATTTTAATCTCATTTCATCAACAAGGTTCACCTGAAGGCTTTACTGCAAAAACACATATACAGACATTTTAGCTTTGTTCAAAGACAACTGACCAATACTGTTTAAACTATAAAAACTAAAATAATAAAATACTTATTTTGTAACCATACAATTTTGAGATTGGTTCACAGTCACAAACTAAGTGTTTTCTGTGTTTCTTAGTTGTTCGCAGTTCAAAATATCTGACTATTATATCAGCATACCTAAAGTCGGACTTGAAGTCGGCAACGGACTTGAAGTCGGCAACGCACTCGAAGTCGGCAATGGACTTGATGTCGGACTTGAAGTCGGCAACGGACTCGAAGTCGGCAATGGACTTGAAGTCGAACTTGAAGTCGGCAACGGACTTTCCGTAGAAGTCGCTGACATCGACATCTCTGAAGCAAATTTAAACACAAGCCGACAGCAAGGTTCTTATCTTCATTTGGTTTATTGGCAGGTGGCAACCAACCGTCGGTTTATTCATGATTACTCCAGTGCCTTTGATTTTTCATGTCAACTCTAATGCCTTTGATGTTACTTCTTTAATATTAAGTCTAATGTACATTTTATTTGTGTTATACCTTGTAGGTAATGTCTTTCTACTTCATGAACTTTCCTTCACCTTGTAAGAAATAAATTTAGATGCGACCATAAGAACTGGCTATGATCCAGTACTAATTGCAATACGGAAGTACCATTTTTGGAGTAGTTGTATGACTACCATAAATACCTTAAGGAATGAACTCCTCTTGGTCAGACTCTCTGTTGTATTTCCTGCTTGAATAAATTCAGTTCGATATTTTCAATGCAGTTCGATCTGAGAATTCTTATTTTAATTCTATCACCATGAATTTCGACCACATTGAGCATCAAAAATGCTGGTTGGCCGAGCAGAGAAGAAGAAGAAGAAGATTCTTATGGCGGTAATGCACCTTGACGTTGGTTGCCACCTGCCAATAAATCGAAAACAGAAGAAGAAGAAGTGGTGGAGACGATGCAGGTGGGTAGATCATCGCGTTCTGTGGTGACGTATAATGTAGACATTTGAGATCCAGCAGATGGTGGTCATGCACCTTGATGTGGTTTTCCACTCGCAAATAAACTGAACAAAGAAGATGAGAATTGTAGAATGTGTACATTCCGTCAACCCATTAAATAATTTTTATAATTTCACTCCATTTAAAATACAATAGTGTATAGAAAAATCACATAGGGAACAGGGAGATGGAGTAGGGGCTTGCTCCGTCCACTCCAAGCGTCGACCTGGATAATGCTCCATGTCACAAAGCAAAAGTCTTAAACTGATTTCCTGAACATGACAGTGAGTTCAGTGAACTTCAGTGACCTCCCCAGTGACTAGGTGTGGATCCAGCAGAACCTTTGGGATGTGGTAGAACAAGAGATTGGCAGCTGTGCCGCCAATGCTGAACAAGTATTTTCATGTTGTTTGGCACTCAAAGGACACTGTCAAGGGTTTATTGTTGTTTATTGTTTGTGTGCTGGACGTTGTGTGCAGAGCTTTTTATAAACAGTCTATTGTGCAAAGTGATGTTATAAAGCTTTGGGTCCATCCTACCTGGTTTGTCTGCAGTGTAGATTTTATATTTCAATGTTTTTCATAAAATGAAACTCAATTTGCTTTATAACTGTTCACATCTGTGGTTTATATATAAGATTAAATGATTGACACAATTTGTGGTATTTTTTCCATACATTGCATGTCAGCTATTTCAGAGGTCTGTTAAGCAACTGGCACAATCTTCAGACCCAAGCAGTGGTGGGTAGAGTAAAGAGAAACCTTTTACGTTTCTGTACTCAAGTAAAAGTATTGTTACTTTATAATTACAATGACTCAAGTAGAAGTAAAAGTACTCATAAAAAAGTATCTCATAAAAAAATACTCAAGTAACATACATGCTGTTAAGCACTGTTTGCTTTCAAACATCAAGACAAAACCTTCACTGAATTCTCATAGGACCTGAAACTGAAATTTTACTGAAAGATTACCCAGTTTCGAGTTGAATTTGAATGCTGGGGCTTGTGGGCACTTACATGACACCACACAAGCAGTAAAGAGGCACGTTATGTTTTTTTTCTGTTGTTTTATTATGTTTGAAAATTTGATCACCAGTTTTTGCAATTGTATTGGATTTGGCTGCAACGCTGTTGACCCCTGAAACTCCAAAAGTGTTTTGTGGACTCAAACACTTCACCCACTCCTCCATCTTCATAGTGGTGAGTGAATTCAAATTTTTGGGTGAACTATCCCTTTAAGAGGTGACAAAGAACTTTCACCTTACTCTTGTTCATGGTGACCCCCACGTCTGTGACATAATGAGTGTTATTAAACTTTAAACGTTTATTTTCAGCCTTTTTTCCTCTACAGCAGAGGTCTTCAACAGGGAGTCCGCGAAATTTTGGACCATCCTTTATGAAAGGAAAGAAGGAAAGGCCGTCCCACAATTATTTGCGGCAGCAACATTAAAGCATGCAACCTCATAGTTGCACCTGGACACACCCACGTAAATATAAAAAAACAGAACAGCTGTTTTATTCTCCTGACATGATCCAGAACTGATGTGAATCCACACGATCGTCTGATTCTTCTCTGTCACCTCTGTCTAGTCAGGAGTCACTATAAACAACAAACATAATAAAAACACATTATAGGTCACAACATCATCATTACAACTAAATACTCATTTTCTTTCTCCACTCATATCAGGATTTCTCCACGTATATTCCTCACATTATTATATTATTTCATTTCAGTTTGTTTTATTTTCTTTTTCGCTAAAATCTGTTTTGTTGTTATTTCCTGTGAGCAAGTGATGATTAAATGTTGTCTCTGTATGAACTGAAAACAGAGAACTGAGCATTCAGTGCGTATCTTCTGTTATAAATAAAGTTGTCGAGTGGGGTTTTCTCCGCACAATGTTTCTCCTTTCCTCGCTTTCTTCTCCTTCACACCTTTCCTTGAGGCCGCTCCATAGTGGTTAGGAAAGGAGATTGTTGGGACTCTCCGAACGCAGCCCGGGTTTGGGTAAACCACGGACCACGTGACCGGGCTCCACAGTCGTGGTGTATCTGCTGCTCATTCAGCTTTTACCTCCATCCAGCAGCGTGTAGCTTCTCCTTCTTCTCCCTCTTCTTCCCTTCGACAGCCCAATGCACCGCACGTCGGAGAGGAGCAGCAGCTGATCCCCTCGCACACACAGACATGGCTGACGAGGAAATCGACTACAACATCGTGTTTCCAGATGCAGCGACATCGGGTGAGCCTCCTTTCATTGTACCTCGGCTAGCTTAGCGTGCTAACACCATGACAGCGCCGTGTAAACGCAGCCCTGCTATCTCTTTTGTTAGCTTACGTTAGCTTAGCCCGCGGTGACAGCCGTGATAACGAATAGCTGTGTGTGTGTGTGTGTTTGTGTTTGTGTGTGTTTGTGTGTGTGTGTGTGTGTGTGTGTTGTTTTTCAGAGAGACACTGGCAGGGGACCAAGGAGCCGGTGGTGATCCTGCTGGGCTGGGCTGGATGCAAAGACAAGCACCTCTCCAAGTACAGCTCCATCTACAATGAGCAGGTGGAGGCTAGTTAGCAAAGCTGCTCTGCTCCCTGTGTTGGCAGCCGTGTGGCATGACACCTGTGCAGACCTGTCACTAACCTGTCATTCATTCCTCCTCTCTGCCCCCCCCTTTTCAGGGATGTGTCACCATCCGCTACACGGCCCCCCTGAAGACGGTCTTCATCTCTGAGTCGTTTGGCTACAAGGAGCTGAGCAGCACTGCCCTGAAGCTGCTGGAGATCCTCTTTGACTACGAGGTGGAGAACAGTCCTATTTGCTTTCACGTATTCAGCAACGGCGGCTTCATGTTGTACAGGTACATTGTAGAGTTGCTGCACAGTGACAAGCACTTCAGTTCCCTGTGTGTGATCGGGGCTGTGGTGGACAGCGCCCCAGGCAGTGGCAATGTCCGAGGGGCCCTGCGCGCCTTGACGGCGACCTTAGGGCCCAAAATAAGTCCTGTTCTGCGGTACGTCCTCTTAGCGCTTTTTGCAGTGACTGTTTTCCTCCTGCGAGTCGTGCTCTACCCGATGACTAAGTACATCCACAAGAACCACTACGACGCTGTGCAGGAGAAGCCGCCCGCCTGGCCTCATTTCTACCTGTACTCCAGAGGCGACCAAGTGATCAGGCACAGGGACATCGAGCTCTTCGTGGAAGCCGTGAAGCAGAAAGGTGTCCCTGTGGACAGCTTTGATTTTGTCTCCAGCCCCCATGTCGGTCACTACCGGGATTTTCCTGAGCAGTATACTCTCAAGTGTCGGGAATTTTTGGCCACTTGCATGAAGGACTCAGACGGGACCGAGATGAAGAAGAGGTACCGGGTTCAAAATCAATGAACCCCCACAGGAGTTTGCTGAACCATCTTTTTAACTGTCCTCAACAGTCCAACCTAATTCCTTCGCAGTGGTTCTGTAAAATCCGCTCGAGAATAAGTCCGAAAATATCTTAAAGACTGCTGGAATTGGAGCTGAACTCGTATCGGAACCTGGCAACATTTCTCTGTCCCAGTGCACATAATGGGAAGGTTCCTCAGATGTGGTCTTGCTCTGTTGGGCTTTTTACACATCTGGAAAACCAGCCTTATGAAACACTGTCTTTCACATGCCTCTGGCACCAAGTTTGAACCCAGCCTACTCAACTGTCATGCACCACATGTAAAAATGATGATACAAACTTAATTCCTATACACTGGAAAATTGGGACTCAAGTATGATGATTTAAATGGTATTTAATATTGCTGTTAAATGTGATGAACTGTAGATTAGTAGTAGTGACTCTAAACTAATACGACTGTTTATTGGACAACATTAATCTGTATCTTATATTCATAAGATTTAAAATGTTTTTTGGGATTTAATCATTGAAAAGAAACTGCAGGAGTGCTTACGATGAAGGCGTCTTATAAACATTAAAATGTGAGTGTTTTCCTAATATAATAAAGGTATCAAAATGTTTGCCTTAAGCAGTAAATGCAATCTGGTGCATTTTTAGGTCCAGAAATTGTAGAATAGGCAGCCCTTAATATGTGATACAAAACTGATATAGTTCAAGGGATAAGGTGATTGACGATGAATGTATGTGTCCAGCACAACTTATCTGTTCTTTTTAACTGATGTGCCTTCAATAAACCAGAATGCTCATTAAAAACTGTCAACCGAATTATTTTTGTTAGCTGTTTGTTTCATTTTTTTAAATATAAATGACAGACAGGTTTGATAGCAGTATTAACCAGTTAAGCACCAACAGTTATAAAATAACAAAACACTGGTTTTATAATGGTGGTAAAACAGGTTGAGATCGCTATCAATCATGATGTCTGGTGTCATGAATCATTGAACTGACATTGGCTGTTTTTGCAGATTATTTATTTGTCACCACACAAGCGTGGAAATGAAAAACACTAATTGCAAAAGCCACATAACGGAAACACTGCTACAGCGGAGGTCAGCGACAACGGATGCTAACGATGACATGTACAGAGTTACTTACAGCTGTCGAGTGAGCCGCTGTTTGTGGAAAACCTGGAAAAACCAGCCACCACTTAAAATGTGTTGCTTGTCTTTTGGACGTTAGACAAGCAACCCTCTTGGCCACCTCACTTCATGGTGTCAGTAATGATAAACAACAAGAAAAGGTTCTCTCTCTGAATTCTCACTAGATAACACTGCGTAGATTGGCAAGACTTCATTAATTAAGAGGATCATAGCAAAACGAGGAGATAGTTTTGTTTCTCTTTTACAGTTAAAAAATGACAGTTTAACATAAGTTGAGATGGTGTCCAGATCCACATGTGCGAGTGACAAAACTCAAAACATTTAATGACAATGTATAGTGTGCAATTGCATTGGATGTTAAGTTCTGGTTCCCAAGCCACCTCGGCCTGTGATTCACAGGTCAGTGAGTCAGTCAGGAAGCAGCTGAGTGATTTGTACTTTCCAAAGTATGTGGAAAACTCTGTTGTCCAAACAGAGTGGAATTATGTCCAAATTGCAGTTATATTCTTCCTTGTGCCCTCATTTTTCTTGCTATGGTGCCCTCTGCTGGCTGACTTGTTTTCAACAGTTGTCTTCAGAAAAAGCTTGATGCAGCGAAATAGGCTTTGTATTTTTTGTTCCTTATGACATCAAGTTATGGGGGGGATTGTTTGTGTGTACTTGGTATTTACAGTATCCAATAGCTCTGAAGTTCCCCCATGCCCCCAAGGCAGAGTTTACAGTAATTAACTCAACATGGAAAATTGCAACGACTATCATCTCTCTGTTGTTGACGACATTTCGCTGCCAACTTCGCCTACACCCATGGATTTAACAGATTCAAAAAGAAATTGGGCATATGACAAAAGTAGACCTGCTTAATAAACACAGGGCCACAGGCTTAAATTTCTTTTCTTTTTTATTAGTAGGGCCTTTAAAGTTAGTGCAGGGAAAAGGGACAGTTTATGAGCGCAGTCTTAATTCAACTTCACTTAATTTCTTCATCTTGCTCACCTTCAGACCAGTAGGCACTACTTGTATGTAATAAACTTCACAAACTTACTGCGAGAAAGACATCAAGTGAAGGAGTCTCTATGTGATCTCATACCCAGAGGCAGATAAAACCCAGCTACTCGCCTCCCGTCAGGAGACATCAGCGGCTGTTTGAAGAGCGTGCCACTGAATTGGTCCAGCAGGGACGGTTATTGAATGTCGAGGACATGTCAAGTTTGACATTTTAAAGAGCAAGTGGTTGGCATTTGTCTCTGCACCAGGCCCGGCCCTGGCACTTCATGTATCATGTAGAGCTGCTGGCAGGAAATGGGAGAAAGAGGAAAGTTTACATATCGGCACAGACAGATGAACATCGCTTACTGGAGTGCACACGAGACGGGCAGCTGTGATCCTGCTGCAATTGTTTCAGTGACATAGGAAGTCCTTGATGTCTCTGCATACTCTGAATCAAAGGGATCCACAAATACACACTTCTTTGGTTGACTGACAACAAGGAAACAACTATTGTGAACTGTGTTACTTTGACGCCAGAACTTATGTCTATGATTCAGAAAAACAGACTTAACATTAATCGTGAAAAGCGTATTCAGATTCTTTACTTCAGAAAAGTTATGCAATACGTCAATATAAAAAGAAAAAATGTTCCAATATCAATTCTACTTACAGAACTAACAAGAATGTTTTGCTGCTACACTTCAATATTTTCATGGAATTAAATGAAATTATCATTAACTGTTTTCTTGGATATTGTAGTATTATTGCATTGTTTTGCAAACAGAAGTAATTATTTTAGTGACATTAATCAAGTACAGTAAGTCAACAAAGCCTTTTGTACAATAAGTTAAAACATGGTTTTCTAATTGCTTTATGCTAACACCGTAATACACTGCAGAACTACATTGATACACTACAGTTTGTAATGCAAAACAATAATTGTTGGAGAACAATCCATTGAAAATTCATAAATCTAACAACTGTACTGTTTTGTATTTTAATCTATAATAGAACATGATATGATACAAATTCATCTAAATTTGTGTTAAAATAATCAGCAAAATTTGTATAAAAAGTACAAGTAAGCCTCCTAAATGGTGGTGTTTCTAAGTATGGCTCTCAGCTACATGTCAATCAAATATTTTCTCAGAAATTTATAGGATAACATTTAATATAACAGCAACAGTAGCAGAAACTTGTACATAAGTTCAACACTGACAATCAAGCTGTCTATTAGACCTTTAGATTCATCACAACGCGAAAAGAATCAGAGCAAACGTACACAAACGTCCTTCATCACACCGAGACCTTTAGTCACAGCAGGAAACATGTGTAAGTACAATTAATGAAGGCTGAATGGTTTCAGGTTCCTGCCTGGCACAGTTCACGCTGGCTCCCTGTCCCACTGTCACGTCTCACTGGCACACGTGAACAGAACAGAGCCACAGTCGGTGTTGTTAATGACACCTGTGCTTTCCCTACTGTGACAACTAAAACCTGCACATTAGAGTAAAATACAGCTTTCAGCAATTCATTAGTTTCAGCTCACGTAGGAACCTGGGACCTGAACAAACGGTGGAACGGCTTTAATCATTCTCTCATGTTAAACCCCTAGAGATCTCTTGAAGTATTTTTTTTCTGTACTTTTACATACATTTAATTAACCTCATACTGTACTGTGATTATTCGTATTGATATTATAAATGTCTTAGATACCACAGGGAATTTATTTTGTCTCTTGATTGATGATTTGTCTCTTGTCTTTATATCTAGATTACATTAATTCTTGAAAACAATAAATGCAATGTTGGCCGATAAGTGCCAATCCTAACAGTATTGGCAAATCATTTTGAATGAATTGCAACAATATGATTTACTTAAAAAAATAAAATATATATATATATATCCTAATGCTTTCATATCATCTGTAAAGTAATACAGTGAAACCAAGGAGCACAAATGGCATCTGAGAGCTACAACATCCAGGAGGCAAACACAATGCGTGAATGGCATTTTATCCACACAGTGTTGCTGAGGTTCCTAAAGAGGGCAGCATTGCCTCACAGTTCCCATCATGCAACATCTCACTGAGGCCTCAACTGAGCTTCAATACGAGCGGGATCAGGTTCAGCAGTGGATGTGTTATTCAGGGCTCCTGAGGGATAAAGGCTTTGTAACGTTACCCTCCAAAGCGATTTCTGTGCATTCTGGATCACCTTAAAAATTGGAAAAAGTTTAACACTGTGTAGTTTATTTATTCACAAAGAACTTCTGCAGATAAACAGCAACATTTGTTTCACAAAATCATTCTCTCCTTTCTTTATTTTTTTCAGATTGTGTTCATTAAAACCCCCCAAAAAGACAAAACAGCTTCATATCAAATATAAAGTAGGAATGTGTCTTTTCAGTTCAGAGTGGGAGATGAAGACATGAACAGAGAAGAGGAGAGAATGGATGGGAACACAGCGTCATCATATCACCCCCTCACACAAACGCACTGAGAGAAGAAATTACCCCGTGGAAGTTAATGAAGTCTCACAAGTTGATGAGGGGAAAATTGCGGCGAAGAGGGGTCAGCGCTTTCTCTTTAGCCTTTCCCTCTTCCGAGGAAAATGGCTGCGGTCAAGATCCATACTTTTAGAGGACGCCGAGCACTCCAACGCAGAGATGGAGTGAGAGGGGGGGTGCACACCGAGATTAATGGTATTAAGTGGTAGCACTTGGCAACGCGGTAACATATCGTCTATGTTCTCTATTCCACGCTGATAGTTTCATAGACCTTGGCTTTACACATTGACTTTTAGCTGTGATTTACAGGATTCAAATAAGCCGGGTGGCTCTTTATCATCGCAGGACCTGCAGGACATCTTCAGCTTGGAGTCACATCAGTGGCAGTTTTATCACAAAATACAATCAACACCTTGAAACAGGGTAATGTGTCCCTTCTCCTCTTTGGTTATCACGCAAAGCCAAAAACCGACTCTTTTTCTTATAAGAAATCTGATTATTCTTGGCAACAATTTGTCCTTGGTTTAATGTCAGTACGAATTGAAGAAATGTTGCTATTTATGTACATGTTGACATTTTGGATGGGACCCTCTGAGCCCACTTTCTAGATCATTGGGTGGGGATGTGCAGTATTTTATCTGACAGGCGCACAGAAGTATCAGATAGGATCTAATGGCAAATCTCTGTACCCCTGTCTCCGCTGATCTGGACTGATTTTGTATTATGTTTGACATTTTGATTTTTGGTCTGACATACTGTGATTTTCTGGCCAGCGATAACAGTGATTTTTCCCCTCAGAGTTTTTCTTTACCCAGATGGTCTAAAATAAGGCAAAACCAAAGTGCTGTGTTTGCAATAATGAAAGTTCCCAAGAGTTTGTGTTAGGTAAACACTTTTTATTTCACTTTTCTCAATCTTTATAGTCCTCTCATTTGTATCTCTCTTTCACACACACACACACACACACACACACACACACACACACACACACACACTCTCCAGGCGTGTCATGCTGTCTTTTACAGGTGACACACGTGGCGCTGAAGCCTCGCCTTTCTCTCTCGCTCCACGGGACCGGCCCTGTGATCAAGTTGAGCAGGGAGCCGACGAGAAGTCACTCAAGTTGCCCTCTCTACACTCTAATGAGCAAAGTGTCCCGTGGAAGCTGAGTCCGAGACAGCATGGGAGCTCCCACAAGCACATGTGAACACTCACACAGTATACACACACAAAGAGGACTGTATGCGTCACAAGTGCAGGCAGGCACCTTCAATAGGATGAAATGCAGAGGATCAGGACCAAAGTCCTGTCCGCCTTTGAGTAACTTTAAAAGGTGTCCTGGTGTTTTGGATTGAAGAATGAAGTGGAAACTGCGTCTATAAGTGTGTGTGTGTGTGTGTGTGTGTGTGTGTGTGTGTGTGTGGTGTGAGAAGGGAATCAGCTTGTTGGACCAGACAGGGAGCCGTCATCAAAATCTCCCCCGGTCTATCTCAGCCCCTCAGCCCTCTACTTAAGACCAAAAGAGGCAAAAAAAAATGCGATGGAATGTTAGATAAAGAATAAAAAAGACAGAAAGACATAGAGAGAGAGAGAGAGAGAGGATGATGGAGAGTGAGAGGAACAGCAGTGTAGAAACCCCTCAGCGTGTGTGCAGCCTCTCTCCCATCGTGTGGTGCAGCAGGCTGCCTCTCACAGCCTATTCAAAGCGAGTGTGTGTTCGTGAAGGAGTGTGTGTGTATGGTGTGTGTGTGTGTGTGTGTTTCTTCACAGATGTCCTTGAACAGAGCCCCCTCAGCTCTGCGGATCCCTGCTGCCACTGGAGAACATTTGACAAGCAGCAGGCTCTTGTTAGAGCGCTGTCAAATTAAAGGTGTGTGTGTAAGTCTGAGAAAGTGTGTGCGCGCGTGTGTCTGTGTGTGTGCGTGCGTGCGTGCGCAGATGTGTGTGTTTCAGAGGCTCTATTCAGAGCCCTGTCAAATTAAAACTACCAAACAAACTGTGCATGTCACACAGACAGGCCAAGTCGCATCTATGATGGCAGTGGTAGGCCTAGGGCTGCTTTGTCTGTGTTTGTTTGTGGGTGAATATATGTATGTTTGTGTGTGTGTTTGTGTATTTGTGTGTGTGAAAAGGAGACTAGGATTTTGTGGCATGCATTTTTTTACATGCATCTTTCACTTGTTTGAAATAAACAAATACATATGTGTGACGGAAGAATCTAATGAGGTGTGTCTAAAAGGGAAACGAGTGTGTCAACACACACACACACACACACACACACACACACACACACACACACACACACACTCAGCTTTAAAATACTGAAGATTTATGTCTCTATTCTGAGGATTTTAAATGATCAGAAGTTGGGGCCAAGAAGGTTCATGATTCACATCTTGGTTTGAGCCGGGCTCTTTCTCTGTAGAGACGACTCCGGCTTCCTCCCACAGTCTGAAGACATGCAGACTGGGGTAATTGGAGACTTTAAATTGAGAGTGAATGGTTGTTTTTCTCTACATGTTGGCTCTATGATAGACTGGTGACCAGTCCAGGATGTAGCCAGCCTCTTGCCCAACTTCAGCTGCAATTAGCCCCAGCCCCCCCACAACCCCTAAAAAGAATGAGCAGTATAGATCATGGATGGATAGTGTGCAGGTGTTGTCATTAAGGGAAAATAATTGTATAAAATTATAAGAATATAGAATATTAAAAGCAGTGATCAGTTATTTCTTATTATTATAATTATTACAATATAAAACACACATTTTCCAGTCAGATTTTTACCTTTTCATTTCAATTTGAAGTTTATTGATGTTTTTCAGTTATAAAGAAAACATGACTTTTGCACATAGAAATGTATCAAAGTAAACATTGAAGTGGCTAAATAATATAATGAACATCAGATGAATCATTATTAAAAAAAACAACGGAGAGCTCTAGGTTTCCTGCAAGCAGTGTGGACAGACACAGATGCAAGCAACCTTTATGTCTGAACCCTGCATCATTTGCAAGGTATCCCACTGTGTGTGTGTGTGTCTGTGTGTGTGTGTATGTGTGTGCAGTTTGACAAGAAAAATATGAGACAAATCCTCCAAACTAAAGTCAATTTGTGGTTCATTACATATTTAAGAAGGCAGTGGTCCCCAACCTTGGGTTTGTGACCTCACACTGGGACGCAAAAAAATATGAGAGGCCACAAGGTGATTAATAGGATATGAAAGCCAAAAAAAGGAAACCTTTTCCATTAAATGTTTTGCTGCCAGAGTTTTATCTGGGGAGTGGATGTGATATTACTACTTCTGTAAATATGACCCAGGTTTAAACATAAGGCAGACTGATGCAGACAAAAACAAGAAATCATTTAAAAAAAAATTCTCCACAAATGCAGTTAACTCAAGATGATGATGGAAGTAGGAGGAAAAGCCAAAATATCATTCTTGCACTTCTTTTTCTGTTAAACCACAACTTGGTGGTTTTAAATGTAATCTTTTTGTTTAGTTGTTTTCATTGTTTAGTCTTGTCCAAATAACAAGAAAGCGCATCATCATTAGTGAGATTTAGGGTCATACACAGATTTTTTATTTATTTATGTTTGGTCACAGCCAGATGAGCTGTATACTGCTGCAGTCTTTATGCTAAGCTAACAGGCTGCTGGCTCTAGTTTTATTTTGCTCACAATAGCTGTGTCTAAAGTCAGAGGCCTGCATCCTTCGGAGGCTGAGTTTGAAGACCGACTGCGTCACAGAGCGACTAGACGAAGGCTCTTTCAAATATGGCCAACAAATGCGTCCTTTCATCCCCAAGAAACAAAGGCTCCAACGGGTGGATCCTTCCCAACCTATCCCAGGATTCATTGTGCTTTAGTGGAAAAACCTAATGGCGAGGTAATGGCGCCAGCAAGCGAAGAGACGTCATTCACGTTTCATCTCAACTGAACAGCTAACGGTAAATATGTTAAAAAAGCCAAGGGGCGTTAAAACTTTCTCATCAGGTCCAACTCATAACTTTTGCTCGGCAACAGCAAAAATGGCGGGAGGAGCTGGTGATACTGATCACGGAAATTCTCTGTAGACCAGACCTTCTCGTTTTGGTTTGGTATTCACTCACGAAGCAGGTGGTCTTCGTAAACTTGGTAGACCACCTCCTCTGAAGGACACAGCCCCTGAATTGAGTCACAGTTATTGAGAGAGGCAACAATTGCCACGAAACGAAATAAGTATAATTCTAACAAGTCTAACTATAACACATATAATATCAAGGGCCGACTTAGGTGCAGGGTGCAGCCTCTGTAATTAGGAACCAAAAACGCTATACTAGAGGGAGCTAGAATTTGTATTTGGTTTAGTCCTGGACTGATGCTCCAAGTTTCCTAAGTAACGGTGAAGAGAGGGATGCTAATTTGTGATGGTATTAGTACAGGTGGGTGTATGTTTGCCTCTCTCTGTGTGCATATTGTAGTGTTATGCACTGCAGGGGCTGTGTTAGTGTTTAAACCTCGCCTCCATTAGCAAAATGTTATGATTTATGCAGTTGCTTGCAGACTAATATCTTTAGAATTTTTTTTTCTTCCTTTATCTTGTAGCTGTGAAGCCGATTCATCTTAAAGAGTGATGAGGGGAGGTTGCTCTCTATGCAAAACGCATTAAAGCTAAATGAGGAGTCTATTACTCAAATCTGGCTGATAATCCGTTAGCTAAAGACCCCTGGCCGCTAACTAAGCAGATTAAGATATGTCAGTGCCACCGTGACCAGGATGACAACAGTACACTACTTATGATCTCACACACACACACACACTAAGGGGGAACACCTTGCTGTATATTACATATAACTTCACTTCTGCTTGGCTTTTTGCGCACTCACACACACACAAACACTTCCACATAGGCAAATGCACTTGTATCCCATTCTTTCTCATGCACACACACACGCAAACACACGCGTACAGAGAAACACACGTGTCGTCCACACCCCCACTACTTATCTACATACACTGTCTCCTTGCCAGCTCACTTCATAGAATTAATTCTCTCTTCTCCGCCCACTCTGTTGTGCTGTGTGTGTGTGTGTGTGTGTGTGTGTGTGTGTGTGTGTGTGTGTGTGTATTTGTGTATGTGTGTGAGAGCCATGCACAGGGGACTCGTGAAGAGGCCGCGTTTGTATGAACATGGACAATTCATCATGGCTTGATTAACATACATGATTTTATCTCCCTCTTCTCCTCTCTGTGCTTTGGTCCTGTGGTGATAATTACAAATAATTTATTCCTCCTGGTTAATTAACAGGTATTCCTCACACACAGTCCCAGGAAACACCATGTTCTTTAGCACTGTGTGTGAAGCCAGGTCAGTTGATCTTGCTTCACGTTTATTAGTCATAACTAAATATTTGCTCACAGAGATGAAATCACTTGAAGATCACTTTAAGCAGGCTGCTGTCTGCTTTAAGGAAGTTATTAGATTCTGAGATTCTGCTTTTGCCAGAGCGGTGTGGACTTAAACCGACCCCTGAGAAAACAAACCTCACCTGAAAATTCCAATAAAAGAATTCTGATTCAGCAGCAGTGTGGTGTGCCAACAAGTCACAACCACTTAACAAGAGAAGAAGCAGTTTGTGTGTTTTCCTCACATTTTACAATTAAAGTTTCTCTTGTGAGTAATTCCACTTAAGTATTTAAAATACTGATACACTGATCAGACCAGTTCATACTAAATGTATGTAATCTGTAATCTGTTGGTCCAACTGAGGTGCAGGGTTCAGCCTCTGTAACAAGGAGCTAAAGATATTATACTTTTATATTATTGTCCAAAGGTCTGTCAGAGTCAGATGCTCCGAACAATCTCGAAAGTTTTTCCTCTCACCCCCCTAATGGAAACTCCGGAGAATGTCTGAAAAAGCCAGTGCATGTGAGAGTACAGCAGGATAATGTCTGGAGGATTCACTGAAAGCATTGACGACGGTTCTAATATGCAATTGATGCAAAACTGAAAAAAATCGAAAAAGATCAAAAAGAGGTGACATACACGTAGAAGATGCAGAAGAATTTGTTAAATTGTGCCGTTAACAAAATCATGTTATTTCCGCAGCAGAATTCATATGACCTGCCTCCTGCATGCTCGATCCAGGCGTCACCCCCTCATCTGAACGCTGCAGACATTTCCCTGTTGTTATGAATGCGTCTGACCCAGAGAATGTCCTGATGTGTTCTTCATATGTGAAAGGCAAACTCAAGTTCATCGTTATCTTTGTGTTTTCTTTCTTTTTTATGTCTTTCATTGCAAAGCACACCATGCTCAACTATTGGAAATGGAAGACATTTAAAAATACATCATCTAACTTCATTTGACCCATACAAATACATTTCAAGGCAAATGTGCAAAGATTATGATACTGATACTTTGCACCTGCTGAATTTCTAATGCTAACACATTTTTGTGTCAAAAATAGCATCGTTTTTTGGGGTTGTGGCTGCTGATGAAGGTCACGACTTTCAGTCACACATTTCCCTGGTCCAAAATATATGATTTTAACTAAATGTTAAACAGCCTTATTCGTATTCACAGACCCATTTGCAGTTTCTCAGAATGTGACTCAGATAATCATTATGCCCTTTTCTTCTTAAACAATCCACCAGAAGCGTGCACAAATACCAATATTGGCCCCTAGATAAGTAATTCAGAGAAGAATATGCCCAGTGTTGTTGCCATTGTGGCTCAGTTAAGATTCGGTGTGAAGCCCAGCTGCAGACAGTAGATGGCCCAGGGCAGACATCAGTGTCCACATCACTCCAGACCTTGGAGCTGGATGACCTGTGCTGGGCCTGTCTTGTTTCCAACGACCGTTTGTTACTAATTAATGGACTGGAGCCCATTCTCCAGTGCTGAGTGCAACACAAACCCCATGCATTAAACATGACCATGCCTCCCTCTGCTGCCAGAGCTGGGAGGACAGAAAGATGGAGGGAGAGCAGGACAGAGAGGGAAGCAACAAAACAGAACAACATGCACCCGCAACACTGTAACGTGACATTATAACATGACATTATAACATGACATTATAACATGACATTATAACATGACGTATAAGAACAAAGTGGTGTTGATTTGAGAGGCCAAAGTTTGACCACACCATGGCAAAATACATAACTTATTGAATTGTGAAAAGTGAAAAGAAGTAACGCATCTCTTGCAGAAAAAATATTAAAAGGATTTATTTAAATATTAATTAACTGTTATTTTCATATGATGTCCTTGAATAATATAAAAGAAACTAATTGTTGCACGTGCAAATGTTAACTTATTTAAAGTCCTTGCTACTTAAATCTCAGGACTTAACTCCTTACACCGTCACTAATTACTTAAAACTCATAAGGCAGGACAAGACATTCAGATAAATTCTGTGACTCTTCAAAGCCTGTGGTTACACTCAGCAACCAAGACTTCCCTTAACCAGCTAACAGAGGATCTGAAAATTAACAAAATTGATGTCTACTCAGCAGGGGACGCTGTTAAATTGTCAGTCAGAAAAACATGATATTGAGGGAAACTATGGAAGTCGAGACAAGATCGACAAGGACCAAGAAATCTTTACGGTAGAAGCTGCTGTGTGAAAGGTAGAAAGTCAAAGCCCAACCCCCACATGACTGCAAGGCAGCTACAGGAGGGTTTAGCCGACACGGAAGTGTTGGGACACCGATCGATTGTGCATTCCATGTTGAGGGACATTGCTACAGCTGAATTCAACTGGCAACTAACAGTGTAGAAAATGATTCTAGAACCAGAAGCTCCTCAGATGTCCAGCTCGATTCAAGAACATGGAGTTTGGATTTTTAAACGGAAAGTGATTTTGTTTATAAAAGTAAGTAAAGTTGTTTCATCAAATGGGAACATTGGGCAATAATTTCAAGTTTACCAAAGGAATTCAGGCGTCAGGAAACTCAGGATTTCTTTAGAAACCAAATTAGGAAGATATTAAAGTCCCAGTTTTAACATGAATGCAGCTATTTTTTCCTGTTGTTGGTTGTTTTTCTTAAATTAATCAAATGTAAACCATTCTCTGTGTTCTCTGGCCACCTTAATATTCAAACTACAGCATTATTAAGTATTTAGGGTTGCCTTAGAAAGGTCTCATGAGATTGGACTTGCCCTTTAAGACTGAAAGCGTCCTTGGTGGCCATCATCACACATCCACACACAAACTGAAAGCCACACACACTGTAGCACACGTTAATGCATAAATTGCCATTATCTGAGCTGCCGCCGGTGGCAGAAGCGCCCCCACCAAGATCACCTCAGCTGACAAAAGTTAATTTGCACTAATGATGTTTTACTCCTCTCATTACCTTAAATCATCTCCTTCCCTTCCCCTCCCTCCCTCCTTCCCTTCATCACAGAGAGAGAGAGAGAGAAAGAGCAAGAGATGCAAATAGAAAGGTATGGAAAGAGACGAGAAGAACTAGAGAGAGAGGGAGCCAAAGTGAAACAGTATGGTAGAGTGGCTGAGAGAGAGAGCAGTCAGCAGTTTGTAATTGTTATGGTGCTGGATGAAGTTGATGCTCATTCGAGCTTCACCCAACAGCTCTCTCACCGCCCGCTGTTAAATATTTAACACTGTCGTATAATTATCAAAGCTACTCAAGTTAATTTTTGATTGAAGTCATGTGCGCGCTGTACAGTCCACTGCAGCGTTGTATTTATGTTGTGGGCTTAAGTGGTGGACTTTGTAATGATAACGGAGTCTCAGCTTAACAAGTGTAGAGTGTTTAATGTGTAAATGAGTTTTTTATCATGCGGGTTATAGTTTTATGAGTGGAGTAATGTAATGAGCGTTAAGTTGCATTTCAGCCAAACTTCTGCCTCATAGGTGTCAGTCCTGCTTTAGCCTGTTGTTGAAGTGTCTTTGTTTTAGGTCCATTCGTTTCTTTATACTGTGAATCGCTGATACTTTTACAACAGTGTTTTGAATGCAACAGTACTAACGTGAAGGAAATAGTGTATTTAAAGATGGCTGACATTGCAGCTCCACAAAAGTGAAGCCAAAGCATCTCAATCGCCTCCTGGTACCTGGCTGCAGTATAACTCATACATTCCACCTCCTCCTTGTTAGTGGATGGAACGTAAACCAAACAAAAAATACATGACAGGTCTGAAAGCCTTATGGAATCAGGTCTAGAGCAGCCTAACATCACTCAGTAGAGCTGAACACATCAGAAAGAGAGTCAGTGCTTAGAATTCCTAAAAGATCCTTTCAGGATGGCCAGAAGCTTGCTTGAAGAAAGAAAGAGTGGCACAGGGGTGGAATGAAGAACTTGAGGACCACATGAGAGGGCAGTTCTCAGATACAAGAAAATATCTTTCTCTTGGGTCCCCTGGCTGTGTGCCCCAACTAACTGCTCCATCCACAGAGTGGAAGTAAACGATGTGGTAAGAAGAGCAAGGTCTAGCTCTGCCCCTGGGTCGAATGGTATCCCATACAAGCTCGACAAAAGATGCCCTCAAGTCCTTAAAGAGCTATGGAAACTGATGAGGGTGATCTGGAACCATTGGACAATTTCGAAGCATCGCTCTGCTAAATGTGGAAGGAAAGACTTTGTTCTCTGTGATCATCATGAGGATGACCGAGTTCACCTCACAGACAAGCACATGGCAACTACAGTCACAGACTAACTGAAAGGGTGTTACCTTCTTTGCAAGTCTGTTACCTTCTTTACAAGTCTGTTACCAGTTCAACTACCAGTTCACACTCTGCCATTGTATAATGTGGCCACTGATGATGTGCGAAATAACAACAATAACAGTCGCAAAACTGGATGCCAAAGCAAACCAATATTTCCGGAAGTGGCTTAGACTTGCAAGGTGCCTCTTCAATGTTGCGCTGTTTGGAAGAAATGCACTACAGTAGCCACTGAAGAACATCAGCCTTGGGTACAAGCTGGAGAAGACCAGGTTGGTGCTGGAACTTAGACAGTCAAGTGATCAACTGGTCAGGAATGCAGGTACCAAGATCAGAACGGGGAGATTATGGAAGGAAGAAGGCTGCGTAGACAATGCCATCTCTAGACTGAAGCACCAAGAAATTGTCAGAAGAATTTAACAAGGAAGAAATGGCCGTGGCTGGGGAGAACAACAGAAGCTCAGGTCCAAGGTGGAAAAGGTGTGAGGGCATTCACCCAAGGCCAGTGGGATGGGGTGACCTGTGGAAGATCCCTCAGGCAAGACTGAGATTTCTAATAAGAGCCACAAATGACAGCCCAGCCAATCTGGCCCAAATGGTTTGGTTCAGATGAGAGATGTGGCCTGTGTGGAATGGCCCAGGAAAATCATCAACATATACTGTGTCGCTGCAAGACCGCCTTGGCCCAGGTCTATTAAAGATAGAGGCATGACCAGGTGCTAAGGAAGCTGGCGGAACACACAGCGAACATGAGAGTACTGGCAAATGAGAAGCCCCAACATCGTCAGAAGCAACGTGCCCATTTCGTAACAGTTGGACAGTTTGTGAAGAACTGCCCCTCACAGGACAGAACATCAGTCCTGGTCCCAGGAAATGACAGGTCAATGAGAGCAGACCTTGATAGGCAGCTAAGGTTCTCAAATGACATCACCTCCACCACTCTGAGACCTGACATCGTCCTTTGGTCGGCAACCGAGAAGCGTGTCCTGATAGTTGGCTGACAATTACATGGGAAGGGAGCTCTTCCTGAGAGACATTGGCTTTTCAAGGCAGGGAAAGTCTGGCAAGTCCTCAAAGAACTCTCTGAAGAAGCAGAAAAGGGGAGATTTGAGCGTTTTAGCAGTCAAAGAAGAGACAAGAGCTGGGGGAGACAAGAGGCAACATAATGGAATCACCTGAAAATCTAAAGCCAGCTACAGGGAGCGGCACTGCCCCACCATCCTGAGATGTTCCTGGATCAATGGGGCGAAACATCTCTGAATAGTGGCTCCCAGCTGAAGACCCTGCAGCTGGGACCCTGGCACTGGCAGAGGTGCGACAGGCAGAAATGCCCTGCAGGTAATATCAACAACCTGTCTCCAAACTAAACTTGATGCTAATAAGATGGGGTGAAACGTCACTCTTGACAGCTGAGACTGCCTTGTGATTGGTCAAGAATGCTTTAGCAGGACCTCAATACCGCAGCTTCATCCCCCAATCACAACTGCGCAGACTATTCACTCCAAATGACCCGATGGTATCAGGTATCGCTCGTATCTGGGATATTTTAGCTTCTTTTCTGGATAGTGCAAGCAAGTGGAGATATGTATCTATTTTTATATAGGCTACAGTCTATGGGACTGAACAACATCTCCCTCATTCTCCTGTTTATCATATCATTTCTGTTGGAGAGGGAGAATGTCTAATGTATTGTTGCATTTTCGTTCTACTGACAGTGCTTTTCTTAAATAGGACAGACAGAAGAGGCTATCATAGTATATTAGCGTGTTATATCCACTTTAACGCTCTGCTTGGATATTAACTACTCACAAAAGAGACTTGGTTGTTAATAGGTTAAATGACAGGTGTCCACAGCACAATTGTTTCTTAGATTAATTAAACTCACTATGGTTTATTGTCGTGAACAAAGTCAATATTGCCAAATTGTCAAGGACAATACAATCCAATAATGACATGAGGAAAAAAATAAAAGAATATTAATTGTGTGACCTTACTGTCGTGTTCACATCCAAGCTAACGAGCTTGCTGTTTGATAGTTAGCAAGTACCCCTCACTAACGTTACGAATTACAATCTTTGCTCTTTGTTCTCAGGCTCGGATAGAAAGTCAATATTGATTTAATGGGCCTGGATCATGGTAATCACATATGTAAACGGTGTGGATTCACCTCTACTGTAAAGCATCAGTCCCCAGAGTTTGCAGAGAATGCTCCTCAGACAAAGTCATGTGCCACCGACCCTTCCCTCGCATCAACTCTGAAACCTCGCAGTCATTAGCAGCCGATTGATGAGGGAAGTGGTATTAGTCTGAAAACATTTGCAGCTCATCCGGAGAAGAGGCCATTTTTACAATTGGTTTAGGGGGTTATGAATGTGTGCATGTTCTGTTTGAAATAGGCAATGTTCATTTTTTATCTGTAATTGTTTCTGGAGGAGGCTTTTAGTGAGAGATGACTAAAGATTCTATTAGAATCCACTGCTCACCTTTTCTTTCTTTTTTTCTTTCTTGCTTTCATACAGATTTTTATCGATTGCCTACTTACACAACCAATAGATTATGAGTACAAAAAAATGTTTACTGCCACAATTTAATAAATGACTGAACGTGAGGGTAATTATTTTTTTAATAACTGTCATCTTTGGTAACGCCCATTGCTATCTGCCGTCTTGCATGATCGGTGGGTAA
This sequence comes from Hippoglossus stenolepis, assembly GCF_022539355.2. Classification (NCBI taxonomy): domain Eukaryota; kingdom Metazoa; phylum Chordata; class Actinopteri; order Pleuronectiformes; family Pleuronectidae; genus Hippoglossus; species Hippoglossus stenolepis. Next base: position 5,270,948 of record NC_061493.1, read on the forward strand.
AAGGCCTTGAAGAGGTTTTGTCTTTGTTGTCTGCACGTATCAGTTTCATCTCGATCATCATGTAGCCAGTAGCCAGGAGCATGACGGATGTCAACACGGATACAGCAGACTTTTAGTCAGTTAGTGACACAAACATGTGTTCAGTATCCCACACATACGCACCCACCCAGTGTGATGTGAGTGATGATCAGTAGGAATGAAGGGGTGAGGGATCAGGAAGTGGCTTGCGTGATGGATCAAAGGGTTACATGACAACCAAGCGAGGACTTCCTGGTTGACAGACGCATCCCTCAAAAGGACAGCACAACGTGTCATGATCTGTGTGTGTGTGTGTGAGAGAGACGAGAGAGATCAGTCCCTAAAATAGAAATAGACAGCGTCCAGTATCCAGGATGATGTGTTTTCTTCATCTCAGGTCATTCTGTCTGTCTGTGTCTTTATCTTCATCACTTGTCTCTGATCTGTCCTTGTTTCTGTCTCTCACACACACTCCTTACCATGAAAATGTTGTATTTGAAGGACCATCTCTGTGGTTGGTCAACATGTTTTTTTTTAGCCAGTCAATAATGAATACACATGTTGAATAGAGGTTGTGCTCATATCAAAGAGTATGTATCAGTCACAGAACGCTGGGGTTGGCTGGGGTGAGAGGTGAAGACTGGATTTTGATGTTGGAGAGACAGATCGGCCAGGATGATGAAGAGTTCAGTTTTGTAGAGGTGTAATTGAAGGTGGCGTTCTTTCATCCATGTGGATGTGTCTAAGAGACGGTGGCGTGGTTCTGACGGGTATACACTAACTTCTTTTACACAGAGGCTTCAGGCTAATACTGGATGACTCACAGGCAAGAAAGTTTTTGGTTCCTCCTGCATCAGCTGAGGCAGCAGACGTGACGAGCAGTGTAACAGAGCAGTAAGAGGGAGGGGATGGAAGAAGCAAAGTGGTTTTCTGTCAAGCCTTTTCTCTTGTATTGATTTGCAGAACTTGCATATTGTAGCTTCAAGGTTCATTATGTTCTCACTTTGGAATTCTGCAATTATTAACATTAGTAAGACATTAAGAATACTTCCACTCCAACAACAGACCAAGTATTCTTCTTCCCAATCAACTAAGAAGCTAAAAAAGACAAATCATTGCATGCTAAAGAGGGTAAACTCCAAAACTGGCCTGCTACTGGTTTCCAAAACAGTGACCATTAAGAAAGCTAAGTACAGATTTGTTGACCCAGTCTTCCTATGTGTTCCTCTGGAATCAACTTTGAATTGTAATCTTTAAGCCAACGTTGACTAGAAACAATGTGAATTTGAGCCTCTACAATTACCAACCATTCTATATTTCAGGGAAGATCATTATGTGAGCAAAAGCTCCAGAACAGCTACTAAATGGCATGTACTGCTGTCAAGGTCAAATAACACACCTTTCCTTTAAAACCCATTAAAAAGGTTGCGTTAATGAGAAAGTGGTGCTGTGTAATGACAAAATAAACATGGTTGTGCACACTACACGGCAACAGTTTTTGAGACACATTGAGCTCAGTCTTCTTTCTACACAGGGAAGATTTTCTTTGTGCTTTGTGCTGGCCTTGTAGCCCATCTCCATGTATCACCATGTCCAGCGCCCTGCGGCCTTTGGGAGGGTATAGAATCACACGCACCAAACATAATAAAGGTAATTTACTGCCAAGGCAAATTCCATAGCTCTGGGCCTCCACCCCATGTTAAACAGCCAGCTGACCTTTAGCGTCTGATTTCATAAAGAGGGACACAATCCGATTAGGCCTGGATGGGAAAGGTCAAATGCACTGGCAGTTGTGACGGGAACGTCACCACGAGCTGGCTGGAGACGCATAGGATGACCGCGGCTGAGCAGACTGCAGCCCTATGCATGTCTGAGTGTGTGTGAGTGTGCATGTGAGAAAGAGAGGATGTGTGTGGGTGGCGGAGGTGGGGGCAGTGACGGCAGTTAGCCTCTGTGGCCTCTGGAGCCGTTAACAGAAAGGGCAGCATATCCGACATGGGTGGCGTGCTCCCGTTTTTATGTCCCGGTGACCACACATACTCACACACGCAAACATATACACACCCCGTGGCACGGCACCAGCTTTACCTGATAGGATCTTCTACCCGACTGAGCCTTGAAGTGCATCGCTGCTTTGTGGTGTGTGTTGATTTTCTGTCCTTGTTGGTTCTTTTCTTCTCTTTTGGATGCTGTCATAGTACATGAAGGTGCTGTCTGCATTTTTGTTGGAATATCTGTTTGTCAAAGCTGATCAGGCCTTTGTTGTTGTCCATTTTAACTTGAATCTTCTTGAAATGTTGTTTTATTTACACGCGTTGTCTTATAGCTGACTTTTAAAGTTAATAAATGATCTGACAGTGTGTGACCCTGGCACCTTTACTGGGCTCAGTAATGGAAAATAATGCAACGTGTAATATAATTACTATTGCTAGTAATTCATAAAGTAATGTTAGTCATTACAGATGGTAATGACATGAAAATCTTAAAAGTGAGTTTTAAACATGATGTAAAATACAGAGTAATAAATCCGAGCTTCAGGAAATATGACACAATACTGAGGTGCTTCTTTGCTGACCACATGAGAGCACTGGATTAATTCACACACATTCAAACAGTGCATTTATGGGCTGCACTTTTTCTATGAGAGTGAACTATGGGGTTCAGTATCTTGCCCAAGGACAATATGTCAGATGGTGATTGTGCAGAATTTAAATTTTCAGGCTTAATGATTTATAATAACGACTCTGGTGGGACTCGAACCCACAACCTTTGAATCACTTCCTCAGTGCTGATGCTAGAAGTCCAATGCGCTGTCCATTGCGCCACAGAGCCTCATATTTAGTAATCTACTGTCCAAATTTTTGGATCTTGCAAATCTTGCAAGGTAAAATATCATCAGCGCTGATCTAAAAATAGGAGAAGTAATGTTAGTCATGAGTAATGAGCAACTGTTGACGTTTTCCATAATTACAGATGTAATGACATGAAAATCTAAAAAGTGAGTTTTAAACATGATGTAAAAAACAAAGTAATAAATACGAGCTTTAGGAAATATGACACAATACTGAGGTGCTTCTTTATTTCAACTCATGGAGGAAGAAATCAACAAAAACTAAACTACCAATTTCATACTTGTTTGTGTGCATGGCACTGTTCTCATAGCTGAGATATGTGTATCTTCAGTGTGTGTGTGTGTGTGTGTGTGTGTGTGTGTGTGTGTGTGCGTGCGTGCGCGTGCGTGCGTGCGTGTTACCACAGGTAGTTTGTCTCTGGATGGTTTTGGTAGCAGTGCTGTCGTCTGTTTTACGAGTTGCCCATTAAGGGGCTCACAAGGATAATGTTGATTGCATGGGCCACTGCCAGGATATGCTGTGGTGTGTGTGTGTGTGTGTGTGTGTGTGTGTGTGTGTGTGTGTGTGTGTGTGTGTGTGTGTGTGTGTGTGTGTGTGTGTGTGTGTGTGTGTGTGTGTGTGGAGGAGCTAGAGAGGTTTGATGTGCACGCAGGTGTATCTATATCTTAATATAAATCTAAAATTGTGTGTTTATTTTGTGCAAATTTGTCGCAGCATACGTAAACAAATTGGCTACTGAGAGTCTGGGGATGTGGTGTATGTGCAGTTTCTTTTTTCATGAATGCACAGAGTCGGTGTGTCTGTGCAAGTGTGAGTGTGTGTCATGGTTAATGTTGATTGTGTTGGGGCACAGCGAGGCGCTGACAGTGCTGCGTCTGCTGAATGACGGAGATGATCTTAACAAGCACAGGGAGGCGGTCACCACCCCCCTGTTTACAATATGGGGGTGCTAAAGCTGTCGAGGCCATAACTACTGCACACTGCTCAGTGTGTGTGTGTGTGTGTGTGTGTGTGTGTGTGTGTGGGTGTGGGGGTGTGTGTGGGTTGTGGGTGTGTGTGTGTGCGCGCATATGAATGTGTGTGCCCTAATACCTCCTTGTCCCCCACCTCTTTGTTGTCACACTCCTCCTCAGCTGGATTGCCTGGCACTCCAGCTGAGAGAGACGGAGGGAGAGAGACCTTTTCACTGAAGGAGCCTCTATATTTTAGAGGAATAGACAACACAGATGAGCACAGGTACACAGTCACAATGGTCATTTAAAATGAGAATTTTGCACACTGTGTCTGAGCTACATGCAGTAGCTTTTGCAGTAGCTCAGACAGTAGCTAATGATGATAATTATCAATTCAATTCAAATTCATCTGCATCTATGAAACCAGTTTGTTCTGGTGAACAGGGATGAATGCACTGCGCATACAGGTGAAACAGTTTTTTTGTTTCTGACAATGGTTTCATGCCGAGTCCAACCTGGGTTTGTGCACCCAAACCCAGGTTAAGTATGTTCCCCAAGGGCAAGATGTCAGATGGTGATTGCACAGAACTTTAATTTTCACGCTTAATGATTCATAATAACGACTCTGGTGGGACTCGAACCCACAACCTTTGAATCACTTCCTCAGTGCTGATGCTAGAAGTCCAATGCGCTGTCCATTGCGCCACAGAGCCTTTATTTGTATGCAAATCAGCAGCCATAATGTAAAAAATATTCTGATGTATACATCATATATCCTTACAACGTAGTATTTGGGCCATTAACAGGTTGTTATTTTTTGCTGTGTGACATTTTACAATATCAGAAGATCATAGTGTTCAAATGAGATATATGGAGCATCTTGTTAAGTTATACCTTAGTTAACCAACTTTTAAGTTTCACAAAAAATGTAATACTTAATGTTTTGACAAACCAGCACCACATTATGAGTATCAGGAAAAGATTGTGCCAGAAAGAGTCGAACCCGAAGAAAGAACCACACAGACTTGAAGGAGAAGGTCTCTTGTTTGGTAGAGGTCGAGTGTAAATAGTTGTTTTTTGTGTGATATATGAAGGGGTTTCATAGTTTAACAGTGAGATGGGTTCAAGAATTTGGATCCAGATAGACTGAAACTTCAGAAAGCCGTAGTTCTAGTATAATTACAACTTTATTCTTGTAGAATTACAGCTTTTTTCTCATAAAATTACGATTTTCTAATACTCCATCATATATTGTAACTAAGCTTGCATCGTGTGAAATAGACAGGTTTACTTCACTGTTCACTAACATGTAACTGTAACAATTTACATAGTTTAACCATTTGTCAAGGTACATATGACAGTAAGTCATTGTGAAGGGCGTAGTGGCATCCTGTAATAATCCAATAATATTATCAGATTGAATCTAAACACATTTATTTGAATTCGGTCTGTTTTAAGTACAAAAAGAGCTCTTTTTCTTTAGAGTCTAGCTGCTACAACGCCTCCTCTTCCATTGATCAAAATATTAGCATAATGGTCTGCATCTTGGGTCACTTGCTATTCTGGCTCATCCTGCAGCTTTTTGGAATCCAATAGTTGTTACTCGAAGTGAAACAGCAAAATGCGAGGCCCTTAATGGCTCCATGTTAAAAGCTTGGCTCTTGTAGAGCAGCAAAAGTTAAAAGCTTTACACAGAGTTATCATAATAGGCCACGCTCCACGTCAGCCAAGTCGTCTTTTTGAAGCGAGCCTAATTTCCCATGATGATGATGATGATCGGCCGGACAACATGCTCAGGAACAATTAGCACTAGTCGCTGAATTGGACACTTTCCCCTGGTCAGGCATCGAGGGCCACGACATAAATAAGTCCCCTTGTCAGCCATTGCCAAGCGACAGCTAATGACTCTCATTAATATGCAAAATAGCAGCAATTTTTTCTACTTCTGTGTGTGTGTGTGTGTGTGTGGGTGGGTGTGTGTGTGTGTGCGCGCGCGCGCCGTTAATCATTTTGTGCACATGGTCCGTCCGGTGCAAAGTGACCAACTCAAGAAAATTTCTAATTGTGAGTCAATTATGTCATTGAGCCCATTTAGATGTTCATTTGTATGCAAATGTGGAGGCTGCTGGGAGGGGAGAGAGGAGCTGGCATCAGACAACATGGAGGGCAGAACTAGTCACTGAACAATGACCCGCACGCAGGCACGTTGGCCAGAGCCTGCGTGACATGATTCATCATTATTTTGCGTGTACGGATCGTGAACATTGAAGGCGATGTGGTGGGAGTCTGACCCACTGAAAAGTGTTTAAAGTTATCTCAAATTAAAATCAGATATAGATGCAGATATAATTTTATTGAATAGAGTTTATTAAACTGAGGAGACACCTGTAAGGTTCGAGTTTTTGGTTGTCGATTGTGGTCAAGTCTCGTTCTAATACCCACTTAAAGACTTTAAACATCTTCCGTAAAATGCTTGTATATTTATTCTCGTCTGAAAACAGAGATCAATACCACTCTCATGTCTGCATGCTAAATATAAAGCTAGCCAGCAGGCAATTAGCTCAGATCTGCATCAAGATGGGCAGGAGGGGGGGAAACAGCTGACATGGTTCAGTCCATATGTGTGGACATGTCCTCATATGCAGACAACCAGTGGAGATTTAACAAACCTACGTGCATTTTGACAAGACAAGGCCCATAAAATAGATCATAAGAGAAGAAGATAAGAATCTACACAGTCTCCTCATAGGGTTTTGGTGCTGCTACTTGGTACCATTTCATTTGCCTCTGTTTTGATCTGCCTGAATTAGCTGAACTGAGGGAGCAAATGCTTCAGAGTCCAAATAAGCAGCTCCAAACACAGCAGGCAGACAGGAACTACTGGGGAGAAGCTGAAGATGTTAGTGAAGGGCTGATGATAACTTTGCTGATGTCACCTCAACACAGAGTGGATCTGACCTGTCCTCGCCTAGTGTGGGTTGGCTTCTCCATTCTGAAGAAAGTCAAGATTCAGTGTGTCTGGAAATGAGTTGTCACTTGTCACATTTGTACTTTAGTAGTAAAGCAAAATTTTCAGCAATGGAAAAAATTTGTGTATTCAAATTGCAGCATTTGTAGAGAAGCTGCTTTTGTTTGCCCTGTTCTCATCGATAAAGTGCTGCCCATAGATGCACTGTGTGAATGTGTGTGTGAATGGCAAAAGACAATGTACTGTTAAGCGCTTTGAGTGGTCATCAAGACTAGAAAAGCTCTGTATAAAGCCAAATTCAATACAATTGAAATAAATGGCACTTCTTTAAATGTTAAAATTCAACAGATATACTGCCTCCATACTGCTCCAAAAACATGGTGTAAATGCCATTTTTAAATGTGAATGTCGGGCTTATGGACACTTGGGTGACACCACAGGATCAGTATGGAGGCATATTTTTTCTTCTATTGTTTTTACATTTGAAGAAGTGGTCCCCAATTACTTCAATTGTATTGGATTAGGCTGCAACGCTGTTTACCACTGAAACTCCAAAAGTGTTTTGTGTACTCAAACACTTCCATCCCATCCCATCAGCATAGTGGTGAGTAGATAATGAGTGAATTTTCATTTTTGGCTGAACTATCCCTTTAGGTTTCTCCTGCTCTTATCTAGTGCGAGCTGTGAGGTCATGGTGTGGAACGCCAAGCTCATCATTTCATCAAGCTATCATCCTGAAGATTCGTATCCGTGGTTTAGCAGAGTGGGCCAGTCCTAGTAAATGATTCCCAGATCCATCATCCGGCTGTGATCGGATCTGATCCCCTCTGCCGTTGATTAGACGCTTATTGGAGCGAAGAGCAAAGACATCAATATGAAGGAGAGGTGAGGAGGAGGAGGGGGGGGGGGAGGAAGAAAGAGAACTGAAAGTTGAGGATAAGGGGACGAAATGAAAGGAGGGGCAGAAGAGTGAAGGTGAAAAAGTGAGGAGAGAAAACAATGACACCCTCTGGTGGATGAGGCAGATATCTAACCTATGTATTTCTACTTGTTCATCTGCAATTGTATCATGTAAAGATGCCTCCCTATGTACTGTGCATATACTGTATATGTATGTATGTGAGTGTGCGCGTCCACCAACTCCGCTTCATCAATAGCGGTAGAATATCCAGGTGACATTGAGCAGTCATTACAGCAGCCATCAGCAGTTAATGAACGGATGGAGTCCACAGCATTCCCACTAAATTCATTATCTCACTGTATTGGACTTGACGGTGCAGATTAATAATTGGTTTGTCACACAGATATTTTGGATGATTAATATGAGTATTGATTAAGAAGAGGAGAATGTGTGTGTGTGTGTGTGTGTGTGTGTGTGTGTGTGTGTGTGTGTGTGTGTGTGTGTGTGTGTGTGTGTGTGTGTGTGTGTGTGTGTGTGTGTGTGTGTGTGTGTGTGTGTGTGTGTGTGTGTGTGTGTGAGACGGTAGGGGTGAGATGAGGAAAGTGTGCACACCAGCAGCGGGCTACAGGAAGTCAATGGTTGGCCGGTGAACAGACTGATCAGAGCAGTGGTGAGAAAATCGCTGCAGCCAAAGTTAATCAGAGCTGTGGTTTGAGTGCTGGCCTCGCTCTCCGACTCTGTTTCTGTCTGAACTGTTGTGCAATTTAAACAGACTACAATGTTAGGTTTAACTTTGTGGTAAGGAATAATTCTCAAGTTGCTCCGGAGCATTAACACAGGACAAGAGAACAGTCCATTCCCAGTAGGCAGTTTTACAAAAGGCACAGAACGAGTGAATTTAAGCTGATGAAAATGTAGTGATCCTCTAAACCCCTGAGCAACTTTACTCATTTAGGTGTCTTAAAAATGCCACCTTTTTCCAACATCAAGGCTCCAGAGAAGCAGCAAGATCATGGCATTTGATCCTTGGATGAAATATCACAGTTACTTCGACTGCTTCTGATTGTTTGGAGTGTCCAGTGTGTGCTGGGAGGGCCAAACGAAAATCTTCATCTCAACCAACATCAGCTATGAGCTATGTCAGTTAGACCATTGCAATGAATTGTTACATCCCTGTGAAGTCCAGGTGATTGGAGAAGTAACTTGTTAAAATGAAACCAGGCAAAAATAAATGGGGGAAGCTCATATACAGAATAATTTTGATTTTTTTTATCAACAATTAAAGAAAATAAATAAACTTCTCAAAACAAGCTTCTTGACAATGCACAGGCCGATTACGTTATTACACGGGCAAAATAGTGCTGTAGTCATTATGGATTAACCGTTCAAATTGTAGATAAAGTGCCGTACAGTGTTTAGATAAGACTTTAAACTCAATATCCTGGTGTGTATTTCATCTTGTCCTGTTTCACCCATGACTGTAGCAACGCAGCCTTTACTTGAACTCAATAGTCATATAAACAATCTTACAAATTTGTTATCAGCTGCAGTGTGGAAATAAATCTCTGTACACTGTGTCAGTTGCACAGCATATGAAGAAATACTTCTTTATTTTACTTTCATATGTAAGTGCTCTCTCCAATTAGAATATGACCTGCCACATGATGACATCCAGTGTAATCTGAGCTGCCAAAAGTGACTTTAATTGGATGAAAATAAAAAGTCACAGATAAAAAAAAAAAGCCCACTTAAATAAAATATCAAATATTTGGTAGGTTGTCTCTGTGCTGACATATAAGCTTGTACCCGTTACAGCCCCTTCATGACCGTGATGTAAGAGGATGTCACAGGATGTACAAAATAAATGAGAGGGAAAACGTAAGACGTATGTTATTTTATATTCAAGTGGATTATCTATAAAGTTACATTAACTGCTGAAAATCCAGCAAAGATAGAATAATCTTGTACAGACTTAATATGTGTGTGTGTGTGTGTGTGTGTGTGTGTGTGTGTGTGTGTGTGTGTGTGTGTGTGTGTGTGTGTGTGTGTCGGCCCTATATAGCTGACTCTCAGAGGAGACATCTCGTTGTCTATCTACTGAGCTCAGATTCATTACTATCGATCAGCCATGTACTGGATATATAGATCCACCAAGTATATAGATAAGCCATTTATTATGGCAGTCCACATGTATAGATTCAGCATGTGAGTGTATAGATCGACGGCAGACAGGTTTACTGCACAATATCTGCATCTGTGCTCAAACGCTGCTCTGTGCCTCCAGAGAAATTGGTTGGTAAATTTACATTTGCTTCCTTGTGTTCCACCGACAGGAAATAGACAATGAACAGAAAGCAGCAAACTATGTTAAGGATTAACTACATTTCATTGTTCATACTGGGACTAGAAACCTGTGTAAAGTTGTAGATTTAAGCTTTAACACAATAAAAGTTTTTCCTCTTCTTCAAAAATCTGTTTGCTCACTTTGAACAAAGCCATTCGAAAGGTAGATATGTTACAAAAAATACTAGATAGCAAAATAGAAAGGTATGAGGCATTTATACAATCCTGCACGTTTGAATGGATGGATTTACAAGTGTAAAACCAGAATACCTTTATCGCACAGGATTGCTATCTCGGAATTGGACTGAGTGCTTCTTATTCTCAAATTGATTGAGGTTATCGTTTATTTTTCTGGGAGGGAGTTGGGATTAAAATATCATCTACTATAGAGCTATAGTTGTATTCACTATCCCCCTAAATCACCCACCAACATTATCCTAACAACAATGCTCCCACCTCTTCTCCTTTTTAATTTACGGGGGGGGAAAACGGGTTATTGTGATACATCCATCCAGACGTCACCGGCCACCCGTCGTCATCATCAGCATCTGTGGAGATGATAAAGTGACGCCGGGCTTCGTTTCAACAGAGCGAGGGAAAGAGAGGCCTCCCTCTCAGATTAAAGAAAGCCTTGGTTTCCGTGGGGACAATAGGGATGAATTACCATATGAATATGACCACGGCACCCCGGCTCTTAAGACCATCAATCTCCCCACGCCGAGTGCCGCGATGCCAGATAACCTCCTGGATATCCCCTCTTAACCTCAATTTCTCAGGATGTATTAAGAGATGGTCGCCATCGAGAGGAGGGGAGAGCAGAGGGAGTTGGGGAATGAGGAAGGGGCTCGGGTTCGACCAGCGAGCTCTTTTTTTCTCCACACAGCCTCCACCCCAACCCGAAACAAGTTATAACACAATTAATCTTGTCCCCGAGGAAAAAAAAATATGGCAGCTAAGTGAATTTTACATGAAGATCCTCCCTCTACTTACCCGCCTTTCTCCTGTATCGCAGCATCTATCAGTCCGACGGGTGGAGTAATGAAGGGAGGAGGGAGTGTCAACTGCGTGTGTATATTATTTTGTCAAACTTGTGGTGAGATGTTGAGGAAGAAGCTACGTTTAATGTAAAAATGACAGGTGAAAAAAAAATACTTTTGAATTTACAACTGCATTATTAGTTAAACAAAATGTGAAAACAACCTTATAATTTCTTGGTGGCTAAATGTTAGCAGTTATTAAAGCAACAGTAACATTCTTTGAACTCAAATACTCACTTCATTTATTTTTAACCTCCGTTTTGGTCTCCACCAACCTCAAACCCTGGCTCTTTAGCTGCTAGCTTAAGCTAGAATCACCAGCTGATGGATAACTTTTTTTGTTGTTGCTAGAAACAAGGTTGCCGGAGCAGCGAAAAACAATGAACTGAACAATGGGGGGGAAATTTCACTTGAACAGAAGCATACAGAGCGACCTCTGTCACAAAGTTACCATTTATGAGAAATATTTGTCCAGCTTTAAATATGTAAAATGTTAAACAACAATATTTTACAAAATGTTGAAATCATCTTTAGACTGAAAAACATCTGCTGATAAAAAATCCAGTGCAGATAAAATAACGATCATGGTCATAAACAACAGGATCACTATGAACGATTGAATTGTTCACGGTTCCAGTGTTTTATTTCTGTTTCTGACACATTACCCAACAAATATTCTGACATTTTAATGGAATTCAGAAACCCAGTAAATATTGTATGTAAAGCTGCATAGCTGCATATCAGAACTGTACAATCAGCCTGAATGTTTCTCTGGTGTCAGTTTCAGACTGATTTAATTTTTTTCCATATCTAGTATGTAATTTATTATTGTAGGAACATACACGTGTTTTTTATGTGATTAATGTGTGTGTGTGTGTGTGTGTGTGTGTGTGTGTGTGCGCGTGTGTGTGTGTACAGGATGTGCAGTGGCTTAACACATCCTCTTGTCCAGGTGACAGCTGTTTGACTTTTATTTGTTCATGGTGCACAGACCGTAATGATCCTTCAACAGGTCAAACTGTAACATCTCACTGACGCCATGGTATTCAATCCCTCAAAACAATGGATGTGTGATATCAGCCCCTTTTTTAAATTTAAATTTCCTTCTTTGTACAGGTGAGGTGTTCAAAAGACTCAGCGAATCATAAATATGCCATGACACCCTTCCCTGCAGTCCTGCAGCTGAGTGGTTGTCTATTTGCACTAAACATGAGGTGCTATTGAACCATGTGTCCAAGTACACTACATGCTGTGTGTTTGTGTACCAGTGAAGGCTGACCACTGGTCTGGAAAAGGCCTAACTCAGATTTTGAAAACTTGATCCATTCTTCTTCACATCCAGACTAAACATTTGCAGTATATTCTTTATGGTACATTATCCATGTACTAAACTTTCTATAACGAGGACTTTGGATGTCCCACTTCGAATCATCTCCACTGGCACCCAAGACCCCCATGTTCACCACACTGTTACCTCCATTCTGACAGGCCAAGGTTCACCAACCAGGCCCAGGGATTGCACCCTCTTGTAGGATGCAGGACATAAACGCTGGCAGGGCTGCAACTGTGAGGTCAGCATTATAAATGTGACCGTAAACCTTAACCCTGTTATCCGATGGAACATGGGCCAAACTAAAAAGTTTAAGTACACACAAATTTCTATTTCCTTTTTCCCATATCTTTGACATTTTGGCTAAATCGATGTTTATCAAATTTTTAAACTGGATTTCTCTTCTCTCCATTAAAAAGAATGGTTTACAGCAGTTTCACACCAGTTTAGAGCTACGTACTCAATTCGGCACAATGACCACACGGTGCAGCCGTATCTCATTTAAGTTGTAAATGATCTTTCACTAGTTTACATGCCCAACTACATGGGTTCACTCAACCGTCAATCCTTAAATTTCTAGTTCCTTTATACTTAATCAATTTAGCTTTGTAACACTTAGTTTCCAAATGTGAACGTGATACCTTCGAAAAGACAAATAAGTCAAACCCATGGTTTAATATAAGAATTAGATTTCCGTTTGAACAAATGAATATATGCACTCATAAATGCGTATGGGGTTAAATTAAAGTGCTGCTTCAATATTTTTTAAGTTGTGGAGCAAGTGAAAAAATATTATAAAGACAGATCAAGATAAATGAAACTTGATTTTTTGAATCAAGTTGGAACAAATGTTTTTGTTGCAGTTTTTGTCAGGAAGTTTTGTTTAGCTTTTTTGTTTTGGCATTTCTACAACTATTGTCAATATATCAGGCAAACTGTTGTTTTACTTATCATCCTAATGTTTCCACATGGTATTTCCACATTTTACTGAATTCATATCCTATCTTTCTACAGAATAAAGAGAATACATATGTTAAACATTTTACTATCTTGTGCTCCATGAGTCTTTTAATGTTCTGTAAACCCAACTTGTAAATAGTTTAGTATTAGTCTGAGATTTTTTGCACTAAAAAAAACAATATATCAACTTTGCAGTCTTCATAATGTTGCAGCACTAAAAGAGGTAACAGAAATACAACAGAGGGGAAAGGTCAGATAATTATTGAATATGATCGACTTCCCCATTTGTTGAGCAGATGTACTGGTGGATAACATAATGTACATGTCAGAGGGAGACAGTGGGAGATCCATGGCCTTGGAGGCAGGAGGGAAGAGGGACACAGGTACGGACACAGAGAGGAGAGGCGACAGTGATATAGATGCATCAACCTTTGTGAGAGCGAGCGACAGAGAGCTGCAGATGAAAGAAGGGAGAGAGAACACAGGTGTAATAGATTTCTGGTGTCTATATTTCATGTTGAAAATTGGCTGGTACATCCAAGCGGTTTGATCTATGAGGGCCGTCGTCTTAAGAAAAAACCTTAGCAAATGTGTAATTTCTCCCTTGATGGAACACAGGCGAAAGGCTATTCTTCTTATTCCCCTCTCTCTCTCTCTCTCTCTCTCTCTCTCTCTCTCTCTCTCTCTCTCTCGCTCTGTCTGCCTCTCTTTCGAGTTGCTTCCATGCTCCCTCCCTCCTCTACTCTTCATGCTCCTTGATGTCTCCATTTCATTACCAGCCCTCCATCTATCAACTTATCCCCCTTTTTCTTTTTTTTTTAAGGAGTGACTTTCCTCAGACACAGTTTTAGATGGGGGCGCTGTGACTGTGGGTGTGTATCTGCCCCACGGTCACAACAACTGTGTGTGTTTGTGTGTGTGTGTGTGTGTGTGTGTGTGTGTGTGTGTGTGTGTGTGTGTGTGTGTGTGTGTGTGTGTGTGTGTGTGTGTGTGAGAGAGAGAAAAAGATAGAGTGAGAGAGAGCTTTTTACTTGTGCTTTTAGTTTGCCTGATTTGTGTATGTTTGTGCGCTTATCTGTGTGTGTGTGTGTCGTGTATGTGCGTGTGTGTGTAGCCCATTCAATGCATTCACCTATACTGTCTATTGTGTGTGTGTTTGTATGTGTATGTGTTTTTGTGTGTGTATATAGCCCATTCAATGCATTCATGTATACTGCATTGTGTGTGTGTGTGTGTGTGTGTGTGTGTGTGTGTGTGTGTGTGTGTGTGTGTGTGTGTGTGTGTGTGTGTGTGTGTGGTGATACCTGCTGATGAGCAGTTTTGTCCCATGCAGACTAGACGTGAACAGTGAATAGAGACAGAGCAGCAGCATTATTGTGGGGTTGTAAAAGAAAAAAGAAAAAGTTGTAGAATAAATGGGGCGGAGGGCTGAACGGCGCTGCACTGCTGATGCGTAAAAGATAAAGAAGGTCTCTGCATTGATCTACGAGCAGGACGGCAACTGACAAGAAGGAAGTGAGGAATGAAAACAAAGCAGATAGGGTGGGATACTTTTATCACATAAAAAATTCCTCAGGTGATTAGGACAGTTGTTTTTTGTATTACAAGTTTTAGGAAAATTCATGTTTAAATATGCAAAGGAGAAACTACTAAACCTAAATATGGGTGAAGAGATTCCAGAACAGGTATCCAAAACACTTGTTTCTTGACATATTGGTGTTTTAAAGTTTTTTTACTGAGAGGATTTTGGATATCTCTTTTTATCGCTGCATAAATGACAATCAGCAGTCAAACCAAAACAAATTTCACCATGTTTTTAGGTATAAAATGTTCTATAAATTAGGCTGTGTAATGAAATTGGAATGTTGTAAATAAAAAAAACTGAAGTGGAGATTTGTAGCTCAGAATATGAGGAAGAAAACTCTAAACTTAAGATAAGCATTGTAGTTGTAATCTACAAATACAAATAGACAAAGAAAAATCTAAATATATATTTTAGATGTGATTGTGAAGACAAGGTTAGGAAGCACAATGGCCTTAAAATCTTCAAATTGTCCAGTGAAAAACACAATGTATTTGCTTGTAGTGTGTTTTTTTATTTTCAAACATAAAACCAAAAAGAATAAAAAAGGAAAAAAGAATACAGCATACAGGGTAATTCAGAACTAAATATTGTCAGTAGTGAATGTCAGAGATCGCCTCAGAATGAAGCTGCTGCTGCTGCTGGTCGGTGGTGATCGTACTACTAATAATGTGAGATCAGTTGTCTCTATCAGCGGTGGGCCGGGCAGGCCTTTTAATCATGGTCTAAGGGGTGCCGAGCCTCTCTATCATCATTGAACTGTGTCCGGGGCTAATTGTGGCTATATTTCACTGTCCCTGTGGCTTGCACACCGCAACGATCTGCTGGCCCGCTGCTGAGCCCCTCACACACACACACACACACACACACACACACACACACACACACACACACACACACACACACACACACACACTTACAACCTACACAGATAGTGCTGATAGGGTTGGGGACAAGAAAACACATATACACATGTTCAGTTCATCCCGACAAGCACAGATGTGCATCAGGGCTGTAAGAAAAAAAGATAACATTTGGAAAAACTGTGTTGTGGCTTCAGTAGAATAAATCATAATATCCTTTTGTCAGATTTTAAATTTTTCAAGCCACCATACAAATAAAGGCCAGTATTCAAACAATGGACAAGTCGAGTAGCTGGAATAAAAAATACAGGCCAGTTGTTTCTGAAGTCCAAGTACATAACAATTTGAGTAGTGGTTAATACATTCATTAATTCCAATTGCATCTATTTTGCTGTTTTAAAAAAAAAAATCTATTATTATTCAAAAACTTTAAAAAAAACGTATCCCTGCAGATCCATTAAAATCCTTCTTATGAGGGATTGTGTCGTCTGGAAGGAATTTAATGTGAAATGTTTGTGCAAGAAGTGCTCTTTTCAATGAGAAAAAGACAGCACAGCAGGATCAATGTTGTACTAATGAGTTTAGTGGTCTGGAAATGTTCATTATGCTGAATTAGTCGAGACAACAATGAAGCACAGAGAGAAACGGTTGAATTCACAGCAAACGGCATCAACCGTACATTGGAACATGAAGAGATCAGATCAGAGAGGAGAAGGTGTGACCATAACGCCATGAAGGATCCTGTGACAGAGGCCTGGGGTTTGTATGAGCCTGGTTTTCTGTGCAGCCTTTGAGACGTTACAATGGTGATTCTATTTTTTCGGATGTCAACCTGCTGTTGATAAACACTTCCTACAGATGTTTCACAGTGAAGGTGCACCAGGGAAGTGCAGCGGGATAATGTCCACCTGGAGGGCTCTTAAAGGGAAACAGATGGAGGAACCCAACTGAAAAGGAAATTAAAAGGAAAACCGAAGCAGGAAAAATGGTTCTTAAATGACAGGTGAAACAAGTCTCTAATAATCAAGGAATAAATACTTAAACTCAGAAGGTATCAGTCGTCCAAACAAATAATGGTCTATTACACTGTAGCAGCTGGAGGTATACACACACACACACACACACACACACACACACACACACACACACACACACACACACACACACACACACACACACACACACACACACATACACATATTGAGATGAAATTCTTTCCTTCCTTTAATCACTCCATCGTTGCTCTCTGCCTCACCCTGACACCGATGGGTCACCTCTCCTGCAGAAACTTTTAATTAAAGTTAGAGCCTCGGACGCACAGGGGCCCGAAACCTGAAATCTGGAAGTGGGGGGCTGATGGGGGATGACTCCGCTTCGACTTCCCTTCTACTGTACACCTGTGTTTCTGTTCATCTCATAACTGCTTCTTTCCTCTTCTTTGTCTTCCTCTCTCTCTCTCTCTCTCTCTCTCTCTCTCTCTCTCTTACACCCCCTTCCTACCCTCCCCTCCCCTCCTCCCCCCTCTCTCCATCTGTGATGAAAGCAATTTCCATGAATTTGACTTAATGGACAGGGGTTGTGTCCCTATTATGCAACACCGAGACTGGAAGTGCTTCCCTCCTCCCCAAACCTCAGTCTATGGACAAATGTGTTGATCATTTACAAACACACACACACACACACACACACACTCTGTGGCACTTTGATACGTGGACTGTTTTGACTTGTTTGTGGAAACCAAACCATATTTGTGGCAGGTTCCTGTACAAGCGTCTGTAAATGCATATTAGTCTCAGTCGGGAGTGAGTTCCCAGAGCCATTAAACAACCATCTGGCCCGTCTGAAAACATGACGCTTTAACACCTTGTTGTCTGAAGCTTCCTCCATAAGTGACCTCTGTGCTTTGTTTTCACTGGTGATCAATTTAACCCATTTTACTCAAATTCTGAGATAAACGACAGCAGCTGAAAGTGAGAATTGACTTCAGGAAATAAATAATTTAACCTCAGTCTAAACCTGATTTGTGTGTGTTAAAGCGATTGAAAGAGACCAGTGAAAACACAGCCGGGGCATAAATGTACTTACGGTGTGTATATCTGATAGCACTTACAGGACTCTGTCATCACAGATGGCTTTCTGTGGTTTCCAAAGAAGCTGCGGTTACTGTACACACATCCACTCATGTCGGTCTGTGTGTGTTTGTCAGATGCGAACACGCCACGCGCTGTGCATTTGTTGTGCTGTGCTGCGCTTCCCACCGGTGGCTCTTGTTTCAAAAACACCCTTCTAAAGCATTTACACAATGGAGGAGTTACACACTTAGTGGAGGCACCTGATGCCAAGAACACCGAGCCCACATTAGCAGCCAGAGTAAAATTTCTAATGTAAAGAGCCACATAACAGCGTTAGCAAGCGTACCGGACTCAAGCTACGGGTAGAGTGACATTAGCTGGTTAGAGGGAGGGGAGAGATAAAGAGAGGGGGAGGGAACTCCATTTTGAAAATTAAAGTACAGGTTTAGTGCAAGACTTCTATACATGCCTGCCACATGTATCTAGAAAGACAAAAATAATAAAGATATGTTGTACTGTTTTATCTCGTTTGAACCCTTTATTGCAGGTTTTTGCATCCATCCATCCATCCATCCATTCATCCATCCATCCATCCATCCATCCATCCATCCATCCATCCATCCATCCATCCATTCATCCATCCGTCCATTATCTATACCGCTTATCCTTTGATGGTCACTGGGGGAGCTGATATTGGGCGAGAGGTGGGGTACACCCTGAACAGGTCACCAGTGTATTGCCTGGTGAAAATACAGAGAATAAAAACCATTCACACTCACACGTACGGTGAATTGATTCCTCTTTTACACCAAAATTAGGCGGTATGTGCGAGACCGAGCTGATTAAAACCAGTGTCTACTGCAGAGTCCTTTGCTTCGGGAGTGAATGCTGATTGAATCCATTCCCATTGCACACAAAAGTCAGATGATAGTGGTTTTTTGACCAATGGAGAAGGGGCTTTAGAGTCTCCAATAAACCTAACCCAGTCTGCTTGTCTTTGGACTGCGGGTGGAAGTGGGGGTACCAAATCCACACAGACACAATGAGAACATGCAAACTCCACACAGAAAGACCTTGGCCGAAACAGGATTCGAACTGGGAACCTTCTTGCTGTGAGGTGACACATATGAAAATGTCAGACAATCCCCTTGGATTCTTTTTGGTAAATTGCCCCTTTAAATGGGTACTCTGGATCTTAAAATAAAACATTAGTTTGCTGTTTTCAGTCGCCAGTGAACACGAGTGAGACTGCATTTCCCCTACTGACAGGATCTTCAAAACATTTTGAGGGAAAAACGTTGAGATTAAAAACGGGTCCTGCGACAGTCAGCGTGCATCGGTCCCTCGGTCCCTCACAGAAAGTATCCAGCGGAGAGATGGATGGAGGAAATCCTTCCTTCCCATCAACCACCTCATTAGTCCCTCTCAGCCATAAAGCCGTCCCATCAGGCCGTGCTGTCATAACTCACTTTACAGCATTGATTTTAATCACAGCAAATGTAAACATACGTATTATCAATATCAATGCGCAAAATAACGCTGTAATATGCAATTACCGGGCGGCATTGATTTTTCTTCCCTGTCCCCCCTTTCGCCTTTTCCCCCTCTCCCTTTCCCTTCTCCCCACTTCAATGTAATCATGGGATCATCCCACTTTGAACTGATTTAATAAGGTTGTTATATATAAATATATATGCAGCTGGAAGACAAGCTCTGGCTGAATATTACAAAGATGATTTTCATAAATTGCAATGCAGGGGATAGGAGTGTGTGAGTGTGTTTAGCCTGCAGGGAGGTGAAGCCAGGACAAAGCAGGAGGACTAAATAATGTGGTGAACAGGGGGACATGACAATCACTGCATATCATTTCCCCTTGTTTTAAATGTCGTTTTCACCTTTTCAGAATGTTGCAGGTCGTGTTAGTGAGTGGAAACCATGGTGAAATGAGGTGGATCCCTCAGTGATCTGAGGATGATGTCAGTACAGTGGAGAAGGGCTCTGAGCTCAGCCTGCTGCAGACATTACCCTCTAATGACTACTGATTGATTTCATTTTGTTGCATCTCTCTCTCATTTGGTTCCTGTCATATCCCCACTGTTGATATCTAGTGTTTACATCCTGCTTAATTAGTGGCTAAAGTTCTAAAAATTTAATTAAAAATTATTATTTTGGGAGACTTTGGGGCGAAGAAACAAGCTTTGGACATAACAAAGACGCATCATCACCTTTAAAGTTTACTAAGTAGTTGCTCATTTACAAAACTAAACAAATGCAGACAGTTATCATTATGAACATTATCATTCATTTAGAGTTGTGTTTTTTGGCCTCTCCATTATTATTTCTCCTTTTGGCTTTTACTTTGGTCTCCACCACCCGCTGAGAGAAATATTTAGCTGCTAAATGCTCCTCTACACGTTCACCAGACTGTTGCTAGCTTTTCTCTTTCCCCGTTAGTCTCTGACAGGTAGCTCTATACAGGGTTTATCCTGTTTTTTTTTTGTTTTTTTTTGTCTATTTCATCTTAACCACAAGCCAGAAACAGTAAATACGCTGTGAGAAGTGATGATTCATTGTAATAACTGTTAATAATTGTGATGATTCCTTTCACATAACAAACAGCATGTGATCCAAAATATTAATTCGTAGCAGATTTAAAGTTTGTAAAGTTGCATTCAAATGATTTTCAAGCTGTAACCCCACAAGCGGATTTGCTTTCTGTTTTTCACACATGGTTTTTACAATCTTGTTATAGACCACAGGGCTTGAATAAGCATTGAATTAGCAGTAAAGGAGAAAATGAAATCTCATCTAGGTCACACAACAAACAGCAGCTTTTCTCCATCAGGAGACCATTGAAGTGATATGTCTCTGTGGTTAATGGCAATGTATCTCAACTGCATAGAGCCAACTGACTGTCTCTGAATTTTGGCTTCAAGTCACAGTTATTTTTGTGAGAAAACATTTGCAATTTAGGTTTGTGTACCATCTACAAGGCCATCTTCTTTATGTCAGGACAGATTTATGTTGAGCATCAGGAACACATTTATATCAGTTTTTACAAGACTAATCCAAAACTGGATCCTGTCCTGCATCATCACATTATCTACAAGGGAGTGTACATGGTTTGTATAGTTCATGAAGAAAATGTTGATCGAAGTTATATGTCCTGCATGTTTCCTTCATGTTGTTCTTACTTTCAAAATGAAAGTTACTGGCAAGATACTACTGTCAACACTTTGGTTATAGCCTCGCACTGACAGCAACTATTACATAATATAATAATAACAATGTAAACAGCTGAACAGTTTCACTTTTTATCTGATAGCATAGTCTAACAATGGTAAAGATTATATTTATATTTATATCTTTTTTTGTTGTATGATTCTTTTGTTTGTAGGCCTTTCATTTCATCTGGTGCCATTACAGAGAAGACAATGAAGAACACCAAGATCTTTGAGTAGCAAACACACACACACACACACACACACACACACACACACACACACACACACACACACACACACACACACACACACACACACACAAACATTGAATGCCCATCACCAATGGTTGCAGTTGACACAGACTGGACTCACTGGACAAATCTGTCACCATTTGTCTCCAGCCTCTCAGTCCACCGTGCCAGTGTGTCCGGTTGTGTTTTTTTCCTCCAACACTGTATAACAACCTTTGACGGGTGTAATGAGGAAGCGGTTCCTCATTCTACACGACTGGTTCCAGTAAAAAGCCTGATTGTTGCCCGTCTGTCAATGAAGCAGCTCAGAAACGATGGAGAGACAAAAGCCGGTGATGGCTAAAAGAAGAGAAAGGGGAAGGCTCTGCAGAGAGAACATGGAGTAAAATCAAATCCCATCACAAAGACGAGAAAACGGAACTAGAAAATGAAAATGGCGATGAGAAAAAAGAGATGATGCAAGCAGATGCTGAGGAGGAAGTGGCTCTTGAAACATTTTGCCTGGGAAAATATGGTCCTGCATAAGTGTTGGGTGTTAAAGGAATGAAGAAGCTAGCTGAATAAATGATTAACTACATCACAGAAGCAGTTTTTATATGGACGATACATCTCTGCCTCGCTCACAGCACAATCCCGCACTTATGGAATGTGCCTAATCCATAACCATAACGCCAGCGTGGCAGCGTGCACTTATATATCAAGACATTTGCGCCGTATGATAATGCTCACTGTATCTCACATATCACAGAGGCTACTGATGCTGTACATATAAACAGATGCTCGTGTCACATCTTTAGTATTTTACAAAGTAAGAAGCACTTGGAAATAAGACTGATGATTTATTTATTGGCATCCTTTTCTACTCATCATAAATCACAACCTTGTTACATTTTTAATTTGTCCATATGGGGTGGTTATTAAAAACGTAAACACTAATTAACTGTAAGTTGATAAATGACAAGAAAAATCTCTTCTGTTCTCTCTTCTCTTCTCTTCTCTTCTCTTCTCTTCTCTTCTCTTCTCTTCTCTTCTCTCCTCTCCTCAGTTGTATCAACATTTTATACCCACCATGCTTTGTTCTCCAGTTTCATTCAGAACAGTTCTAATGAGGACAAACTGCTCCCCGGTTGAGCCACAATGGCTCCGTCGACTCCGAAAAGAACTAAAATGGCTGAATGGAAATGAGAGGGGCAGAGAAGGTCAGCGCCCAGCATCAATTCTCATATTGCCACACACACACACACACACACACACACACACACACACACACACACACACACACACGCACACAAATGACTATTGCACATTGAGGTGTCATGGACGCATAACGGTGACAGCAGCCATCTCTCTAACCATTCCTCACCTCTAATACCATCATTTGAATCTCTCTCTCTCTCTCTCTCTCTCTCTCTCTCTCTCTCTTCTCTCTCTCTCTCTCTCTCTCGCTCTCTCTCTCTCTCTTTCATCTCTTAATATTATCATGAGAATAGCCAGCAGGTGATGGGATGTTGGACCAGGGATCAAATTGAGAAAATGTATTAGGCAAACTGGGAGAACTGACCGGTAACCTCATTGGCATATCCTTGGCAAAGGCAGGCAAATGATAATTTATTTATTCATTATTTTATTTATTTTGTACTCACATGAGATTGAAAAAACAGACTTCGTTGTATAATTTACAGACTATATATTAATGAGGTATTTCAAATATATGTGTTGTAATATGTCATTGTCAAGTTGCTAATTGGGACCAACTGAGACAAAAACAACTGAGACCATTGTTTGGGTTTTAGTAGCTTGTGTTTTAACTCAGTATTTGTTGTTATTGTTACTTATGCTAGGTTTTCTTTCCATGAACTGTTTCTTCACTGTCTTAAAAAAGGAGGAATGTCAGAAATGGGAAAGATTCCAATGGTCACGACTTGAAGTTACTGGACAAATCTGACTCAAGATGGTTTTCGGACAGAGTTTTCTGCAGAGTTGGTCACAGAGGGTTAAGGATACTGTGTATCAGTAGACCATTGAAGCGATATGTCTCTATAGTTAATGGCTGTCTTTGAATTTTGGCTTCAAGGCTTCTAGTCACAGTTGTTTTGTGAGAAAACATTTGTAATTTAGGTTTGTGAACCATCAACAAGGCCATCTTCCCTTTAGGTCAGGACAGATTTATGTTGAGCATCTATTAAAGTTATGTTAGGTTTAACTACTTTGAAAGCTGACACAAGGCCTCCACATTTGTCTGGTTTGCTTGCACTGCAAAGAAAACATAGATGTTGAGAGAAATCAGAGGTTCCTAATTATAATTATATTGAAATCAACAACCAATAACATTCAATGCAACTTTAGATTCACCATAAAGATTCGTAATTGCAACATGATGTATGATATATAATAATAATAATTTGAACCCCCCCTGATTTTAGTAAAGTTTGGATTACACGATTACAAACAAAATCTAATGTCAAAGAACAGTCAAACCACTGTTGTACCCTCCAGATGAAATAAACAGCTAACCCAGAAAATAAAATTTTGAATAAAACTCTACTCTTGTCATTCAAGCTACCAATTCTACTTAATAAAATAAAACAAAACGTTTTCTATGGAATTCAAAATTAACTGTTTTTGTATCTTTCTCCCAGTTTTGATTGACTTTCCTCAAATAAGCCTCGTCTCTCTAGGCTGCAAACTCTGGTAAATGCCAGTCACTGTGAGGGGTAAACGATGGGATGCCTGCCTACACATGCAGAAGTGAAACGGACAGAAATCTCGGGAAAATGAAATTGTGAAGGGAAGCTGCTGAAATCACACCAGGGAACCCAGAGTAATCAACTTTTCTTTAGTGACTGAGAAAGGAAACTGAGGCGAGGCACAGAGGATGGAGTCAGGACACCTGTGGACACTCACCTGAGATGGACTTGTCTTTGGTCGCCTCTAATCTAGTGAGAAATGATTTCCCATTGTTCCCCCAACTTCTTCCCTGCCGTGAAGGACGGAGAGCTTCACATGTTGAAACAAACACGTGGGGTGTGCACGACTCTCTGCAGGCACTGCTCACAGTGGCTGTGCTGCTTGTAATGAGTAAAATGTACCTTGTTTGCCTGAATGTGTCTGTTTGTGTTTTGCAGTCAGAAGTAAAGTTTGTCACGGTGAGGTGTGCACACAGACACTCAGCACCATGGATGGGACTTGTCCCCACATAATTCAGAATTCCTTATTTTTACTCTAACAAGGTGCTGTCAACTCGCCTACTTGGCAGTGTGTTGTTTGTGTTAGTTTGTAGCCTGTGCAGAGGTTCTGTTTGTCAGCCTGTTTTGGTTTAAACTTGTGTTGTACGATGAGTAACAAGTATTTTAATAAGGGATTATGTTTCAGTGAAGATTTGTTATATCCCTTTAATGATAAGTACTTAGTGTCTGAGTAAGTCAGAAGTTCTAGCCTCAATATATTTTATGTGCATATCATGTATATGGTCTATTGTTTGATTTGAACAAGAATTCCACAAATGTCTGCTGGTCTGTCTGTTATTGGAATGTATTACTCTATCATGTAATCGCCTTCACACTTGGCATGTGCATTACACATTTTTCGAGAAAGTGCAGTGGCAAGTGTTGTGTGCGATTTGGACACTCAATGTGTTAAATATTATATATAAAAAAGTTATTAAACAGGCCACAAGTGCTTTCTAGCCGTCAGTGTGAGTGTGTCTTCGTCCTCAGATAAACTACAGCAGTAGTCAACAACTGGGTCAAAGCATGGGTCAAAATCACCTCCAGATCACTTTGATCATTTGAATATTTTTAGTTCATTATATCGGACTGACACAGACACAGATGGACTGACGGGTGCTGATCTCCGTCATGGTAACAACATTCACAGAATCCCTGCCTGTTTGGCAATTTGTCTTCAAATTAAAAGCCCAAAGTTTGTTTTGTTCCTGCAATGCTTTATAATGAGCGGATTTGCAGAGATCTTATTTTAAAAAGTTGAGAACATGGGTCTGAAGATTTTGTTGGTTGCTTAACAGACCTCTGAAATAAGCGACAAGCGACATGCAACATTTAAAAAATAACTGCAATTAAGTAAATCATTCAAAAGTATGTATAAACCTCATACATGAATAGCAATTTCAGTTTTACTTTATTAAAAACATTGACTATAAAATCTTCACAGCAGATAAACCAGGTAGGATGAACACAAAGTTGTCTAACTTCACTTTGCACCCAACGTCCTGCACACAAACTATAAAAAGTGACAGTTTATTGTAGAACTGTTTGAGGAGGAATAATACTGAAGCAGCTCCAGAGCATCAACAGAGGACAAGAGAACAGGCAGGTTAAGAACAGGCACTGCACTATAGTATTCCTGTACTGATTTGTGTTTGAAAAGAAGTAGAGCAGCCTATACATGTGTGACAGGGCTCTCTACATTACCTTTGCTTCTACTAGTAGAACAGGATGAGTCCTTGGCTGTCATTTGTCTAAATAATAATATGAAGTAATTCTCCTGACAACCCCTGCACCACTCCATTTAACTTCATTCAGCATTCATGAGCCTTTTATTTGGGAGCCATTGTTGCACGTCCTGCTCATTTTGTTTTGATTAAATGGCAGAAACTTTGAACTCTTCTGCACAATTGTCTGTGTTCAACTTTTTTTTAAGTGCAATGTTCTCTCGTGAGAACCCAACGACAACCCCCTCAGTGTTAAGGATTAGCTGTAGGCTTTTCTAGTTCAATTTAAAGTGCTGGCTTTATGTCCCAGTCCCTCCCTTGGTTGTAATCGATGAACACAACATTCGTGCCACTGGCTACTACTATTGATTGTAATGTCTTGCAACTTCTCACACAGACATATCTGGATAATCTGTTTACGAAGGTCTTGGTCTTTTGGAAATTGATCTTCAAAGAAGCCCGCTAAAAAACACAACTACTAGATTATGTTCTGGTGGTGTTGTGTCTGTGTTAGTAACTTGCATTATTTGATATATTTAGTTTCTTTTGCTATTTTCAGGATCGGATCCTGGATGTTTTGACATCACTTCCCTAAGTGGCAGGATCCTTCGGAGGCTGCATTTGAAAACCGGTTGGGTCACAGCGGAGCAACTGGACTGTCCATATTCCAAGGCTCCTTCGAATGCAGCCATAACATATATCCTTCCATCCCCGAGCAACAAAGGATCTAACAGGTTACTGCTGTTTGGGCCAACTTATCGCAGGATTCATTGTGCGCTGGTGATAAAGCAGACAAACTAGCGACAGTATGCTAGTGAAAGCCGGTCAAATAGCTAACGATGCTAAGAGTGGAACAAGCTGGTGCACAAAAAGAAAAACCTCCGTGGACCAGACCACCTCATTTTGGCTCATCCTGCAGGGTCTTCTCGTTCTACAGAAACCTTCGTAGACAAACCAAAACCTTCTACACCTGAATTGAGTTTCAGCATATGTATGTAAAATGCTTCAAATTCTCAATTAAGCTGCTTGGTTTGATCATGGCACCTGAAATACTGTCTCAAAAATAAAGCAATATTGAGTTATTAGTGTAAATACAGATCCGGACAGCACAAGCATCTCTGGATTTACCTTACTTGAGGCTTAAAAACTCTCTTTCTTTGGGTCCCTGAGTCTCTGTTTCTCTCTGCCTGTGCTGGTCACTCTTTCCTCTCTTTCTCATCTCGTTTCCTCTGAGGAGTGCTAGTGAGCGGCAGAGGAATCATAGAGCCATCAAAGGTTGCCAGCTGTGGGAAATGTCTTCATTTGCAGTGTGCAGGCCTGACACCTGAGCTCCAGGCTTCTGAGTGTACGACTGTGTGCATGCGTGTATATGCATGTGTGTGTGTGTGTGTGTGTGTGACTGATAGTCAGCCATCCCAGCTTCCCAGCAGGTCCGTCTTTAAATTGTCTCCGTGTGTTTTGTAGCTCGGTGCATGTGTGTGTGGGTGTGT
Source organism: Hippoglossus stenolepis (assembly GCF_022539355.2). Classification (NCBI taxonomy): domain Eukaryota; kingdom Metazoa; phylum Chordata; class Actinopteri; order Pleuronectiformes; family Pleuronectidae; genus Hippoglossus; species Hippoglossus stenolepis. The sequence goes on from NC_061493.1 coordinate 5,298,242, forward strand.
GTGTGGGCCTGTGCCCCATCCATCAGCGTTAAGATGGCACATTACTGTTAATGAATGATATTTGTGTTCAGCGTGTATGTCAGGAGGGAGGACCGGGGGAAGCAAAACAAGCCCTCCCCAATCACCTCACCTCCAGCCCTGCTCATTTTCTATCTCAGTCTCTCGCCTGTTTTGCATTTTAGGAATTGAGTCAGCTGAGTCTCGGGCAAACTTATTTGAGCTGCTGCATGAAAACGTACATGTTGGTGTTTCTCCAACCAGGCTTAAAAGTTAGTTGTTGGCTGTTTATGTATTGAGGAGATTTTTGTGACCATTAACCTGAAGACTAATTAAGGATTGCGCTGCTGATTTTCTATGTTTTAGCGCTTACATTTCACAATCACATGTTTCCCATTATTCTGGAATATTTTCCAAAGCATTGCATACAGATTCAACCAATTTCTACAGTGGCCAAATTCATTTTTTTCTGATTTTGTATAGGAAAATCTTGATGATGAGATAATCCAGAGCAGTGACCATTACTTCATCATTGTGTGGTGAGGCACTTTCAATAATTAAATGAAATCTCCCGTTGGTGCATTCAAGGATGCTCTGACATCCAAGATTTAAAAGCAGGCTACCATTCAGACAGATTCAGAACATCTTTTTCATGACAGTGTTTTCTTGCCTCTATTCTTAGTCCTTGTTTCTGAGATTTTCTGAGTAAATAGCTTGCGAATGGTGAATCTCAGAATGTATGCTTCAAAATTAGCATCTGCAGGTTATTGCTATAGATAAATAAAGGTTGGTGTATATGTTGGTCCGTTAGTATGGGGAAGTTGCGATAAAAAATAGGGCATGAAAGGTCACAGCCAGATCCACAATGGGAAGCTGTATCATGGGTGTGGCTGGATATTGTGATCCTAGGAGCAGGAAAAAGACAAAAAAAATGGTTATAGGTCCAGGCAGACAGGCAAGGTAACAAGAGAAGTGCATCTTACTGCAGGTAGAGGGATGATATTGCAGAGTTTAGCTGATCGGCTGGTATTGTGACTTGAGGTCTTGATTAAGGTATAAAGACGGCCGATCAAGAAGCCGGAGGTCACATCCAGCCAGGAATGCCCCAAGTCAGGAGCAGGAAACCAAACGAGGACAAATATAGACAGACCACAAAAAACAGGAAATAAACGAATACATGAATAACTGGCAGTGTTTGAACAATTGTTTTAAAGAATAATTCAGAGGATCTGTATCAAAGTGGTTCTTCATCGTATTTGTTTACGTTGATGAATTAAAACTGACACATAACAAATTAGACAGATATATTTTTAACTCCCTATTACCAATATTGGTGTCAGCCTGAAACATTAAGTTTTGGTCAGACTGTAGTCAAAATGTCATCTTGTGCTAAACTTATTTTATTTATATTTCTAAAACAAAAGGAACAACATCAAAACAACTTTCAAACTCTGCATCAGAATATTTGTAGTTTTAAAAAAATTCAACTGACAAACCTATGAATGGGACATATGTCATATATTAAGATGGTTTACTTTTCATACTGTGACATATAAAGATATTAATGGCTGCATGATGGGTAAGGAAGGGGTGTTAAACTATGATATGATATGATATGGAAATGATTAAGGTACGTAATATCATGTGAAACCACCAGCAGTCCTTTCAGTTAAATTACATGTAAAGAAGGAGATCGTTTTTTGTGGACAAATAAATGTTTAATTGTACTGAACACTAATTCATGACTTTGATCAGTGCAGAGTTTATTCCTTTTTCTTAGATTTTTTAAGTATTTGAGAATCAAGCCCGGATTTTCCACCGGGTCACTTGTGGGCCTCCGACCTCCGACCTCTAGGGGGCGGCCAAACCCCATGCCCTCAACTGTAGCTTCTTCCTAGCCTAACTTTTTATGTATTTATTTATTTTATGAAATTAAATAAATAAAATAACTACGAATAAGTGTTGAAAAACGAACCAATATGAGCTGTGTTACTTTTAACACGCCAAAAAACAATGGTTGTTTTGCTGCGTATGAATCTTTTTGATGACACGGCAGGTCACGTGGTCGAAGCTGAGCGACACACCTGCAGAGAGAGAGAGAGATGCTCCGGAAAACTTTGTGGAAAACTAACTCTGGAGCAGCGAAGAGACAGAAGAAGATTTGTAATGATGCCAAAGGAACTGCAATCCAGAAAAACGTAACTTTATTTCATGAAGTCAGCTTGTTACAAGCTGTTAGCAGAATTAGCAAAGAGCCCGAGAGGAGGATGCTAACGGCGCGGAGCAGGAGGAAAGTAACGCGAGAGCAGCTGATCACGTGAGTTGAGCTGGACGTCATCACGAAGCAGAGAAACAGACCTGAGACCCTCACCTGTTCTACTGAGCCACCCTCATCTTCATCATCTACACTGAGACCCTCACCTGTTCTACTGAGCCACCCTCATCTTCATCATCTACACTGAGACCCTCACCTGTTCTACTGAGCCACCCTCATCTTCATCATCTACACTGAGACCCTCACCTGTTCTACTGAGCCACCCTCATCTTCATCATCTACACTGAGACCCTCACCTGTTCTACTGAGCCACCCTCATCTTCATCATCTACACTGAGACCCTCACCTGTTCTACTGAGCCAGCCTCATCTTCATCATCTACACTGAGACCCTCACCTGTTCTACTGACCCACCCTCATCTTCATCATCTACACTGAGACCCTCAACTGTTCTACTGAGCCACCCTCATCTTCATCATCTTCACTGAGACCCTCACCAGTTCTACTGACCCACCCTCATCTTCATCATCTTCACTGAGACCCTCACCTGTTCTTCTGAGCCAGCCTCATCTTCATCATCTTCACTGAGACCCTCACCTGTTCTACTGAGCCACCCTCATCTTCATCATCATCACTGAGACCCTCACCTGTTCCACTGACCCACCCTCATCTTCATCATCTTCTCTGAGACACCTTCAACCTCTTCGTCATCATCACTGAGCCACCGTCATCATCTTCTCTCCAGGAGGAGGACAGGTAGGTCTCCAGTTATCAGTCTCAACATTCACCTGTTTCCACCATTAGTTACCTTTATTTCCACCACTCAGACCTGGCTGTTAAGAATGGGAGGGAGTTATATATACATTAATATATTTTGATGAAATCAAGTGAATTGATTCATCACAGGATGCTGGGACGACAGGTTGATCCCTGTTAAATAGTCAGAGAATAAATTCTGAATAGGAGAACATAACCATAGTCAACTCTGTCTGTCAGATTAGATCCTGTTAAACTCTTCAACCAGAGTAAGTTCAGAGACACAGGCAGGGTGTGTTATGGTGAGCCACCATGTTTTATAACAATACGTTACTATTTTACTGAACTGACAACTGCTTCTTTTAACATTTTATCAAGATCAGCATTGGGACTATTGTATTTTATTTCTGTTGCTGCTCCACATGTTGGCGTCAGTTTAACTGGTTGTGTTTTGTAGCTGTTAGTACTGATGTTCTGCTGTTTCCTGTTGCTTTGTGGCGTAGCTCCTGTAGGATAGAATATATCTACAGGTGTTGATATTGTCCTTCCTGTTTGGATCATAGTCTTTAGTCTTTCAGTGTAAACTCTGGATCAGCTACAGGTGTTTGCAGCAGGGAGAAGCCTCCACTGGGAACCTGTGCACATGGGCCTGGTGAGAACAGGTTCAAGGCACAACTTCAGCTCTCTCCTACAGTGTGATCAGCCACTTTGTGCTTTTTATGTGATTTTGGACTAAAAATATAACTCGTGCTGTAATTTAGAAGCTCAAAACTGTTCATTGATATCATACATTATTCCTGCTACCTTAAATCTTTCCTCTTTACTCCTCCCCATCTGTCTCTCCTCTCCAAACCCTTTGCCCCATCTCACCACCGTCTCTCATCCTCCCCACAGCTCTCCCTCATGGTTTTAAAAGGCAGTGGGAGGACGGGTGCGGACCTTTATTTACAGAATGACATTTAACAGAGCTTTGCACTGTGTGAAATTTAAAGAATGGGATGAGAGCATAGCAGCAGAAACTTCATTTGAATTACAGAATTGTAATAACACTGCAGAGTTCAGCTGCTTTCTATGTATCAACACTTTTGCAACATAAATCAACCAGGGTTGAATCATAATAATGTGATTTTATTACTGATCTCAGTAGCTAAATTATCCTCTCCTCCTTAGTGTGATCACAGGTCAGGGTTAGCTGCAGAGGAATTTAGTGTCTTGCTCAATGAAACTTCAGCAGGAGACATAAGAGCTGCATTGTTGCTGTCAAGATAATTCTGTGGTCACCTTGAAAGTAAGTGTTTAAAAATGATTGTAAAAGTAAAAGCACTGGACGGCTTGAAAACTGATGGATGGATTAAAAGGAATGGATTTAATCAAAAACAAGAGAAGTGTGAGCTTCACCTCTTTAAGAGGTTGAATTATGTCCAGTTATGGTGGAAGACACAAAAGAAATCTGTTGGAGAATCAGTGTTAAAAAGTGTCGTGAATTATCTTCTCAGAGGAGAGCTCACTTTTTATGTGCTGGCTTTCATGTCCTTTTGAATCTCTACTTGCGGCACGCTGTCTGGAGAGACAGAGACTTCTCCCCAGGAAACCATTTATTTCCGAGGGACACACGGTGAAGCATAAAGCACTGGAAATTTGTACAATTTTACAGTAACTTATCAAAACTTTCACTATGCGGGAGATGTGTCGCCCATCAATTGGCGATTTGTGAAAGGAGCGAGAATGAGGAGATGTCTGGTGTCAGGACACCGGTGGGAGTCTTACTATGCAGAAGAAGCTCATAATCCACTGCTCACAAATTGTTATGAGGTTGAGTGCTGATGCAAGCAGAAGCTCTGCAGCTTTATGAGCGAGATGGGTGAAGGAGATGTCTCACACCAGGTGTCAGTAATATACAGAGCAAGCTGTAAGGAACTCCTACTGTCTAACCAATTAGAAACAAGTATGGCAGTGCCTGTTTGAAACCTGCCTGTTTGGAATGTTCTGCTCTCTTGTCCTGTGTTGATGCTCTGGAGCTACTTCCGAATGATTCCTTGTCATTAGTGACAAACAGTTCTACAATAAACTGTCACTTTTTATTGTTTGTGTGCTGGACGTTGTGTGCAGAGCTTTCTTATAAACAGTCTATGGTGCAGAGTGAAGTGAGAAAACTTTGTGTTCATCATACCTGTTTTTTTTCATACATCACATGTCGGCTATTTCAGAGGTCTGTAAAGCAACGGACACAATCTTCAGAGCCAAGTTCACAACTTTATAGAAAAATAGCTCTGTAATTCCGCTCAGTATAAAGGATTGCAGCAGCAAAATCAACGTCATGTTTTTACTTTGAAGACAAATGGCCAAACAGGAAGTGATTCTGTGGATGTTGTTGCCGTGACAGAAATCTGCAGTCGGGAATCAGTCTGTCTGTGTCTATGAGATAAAAATAATCCAATCATCAAAATGATCTTGTGGTGATTTTGACCCACGGCTTTTACCGACCGCTGCTGCAGTTTATCAGAGTAAGTAGAGGAAGACATGTTCAACACGGTCCTCAGACTGCAGGCACACTGCCCCACAACCCACTGACTGCTACAGAACACTGGTCACCTGTTTAATCCTTTTTTTTTTTATATTCAGAGTGTCCAAATCGTACCAAAAATGGCACTGCACTTACCTTTACCATTTACAATACACCTGCCAAGTGTGACGCAGATTAGATGGATCACGAGATATACGTTCCACATACAGACAGTAAGACAGACAGTTTTAGAAATTAAGGAAATTTCTCTTGTTATAACTTTTATGATTCTTCTTATTATTGCTGCATTTATTTATCTGACTCCTCAGCAGAAAAATGACCCCCTTTTAATATATCACGCTGCCTGCTGCAGTCGTAGGAGGAAGGACGGCTGAACAGACGTGTTTTCCCAGTGTCAGGCAGGGTGACAGCGCTCTGTCACACAGGCCCCCAGCAGATGTCACTCACTCATTAGTGAATGTTGTGAGAGCAGCCAGGCGTTGACAGGAGAGTCAGAACATGCAGTGAACACATTACCTCCTAAATCACTGATGGTATTAACAGTGATTCTCCCTTTCAATTGCATTGTATAATGTGCAGTGTATTATCACTCAGTGACCAACTCCTTCCTTCTTTGTTGCCTTCTGTCTAACCTGCTAAAAGTGAATCAGTTTATAAGAAATGAGCTAAATCCGATTTCTAATTCATTGTCTAACATACCACAAGAAAGAAAGACAGGAAAACAACTGACAGCAGGAGGAAATGACAGACGGTTGATCGCCTCAGTTGAATTACGAACCCGCGTCATTGTCGAATGAACACATGGGATGTGGTGTGTAGCCCCAGTGAACCTCTGGTTAACCCTTGATGTTCGTGTCCTGCTCCGTCTGCCCATGTTTACAGGTTTCACCTTGACCAGCATCAGAACACTGTAAAACAGGAAGCTGACATTCACTCACCGTCGTGTTATTTCCTATGACTACATTGAGCTGAGTGAGTTGAATTGTGCTGATAAAATAGGACAAGCAGTGGATGGAGACCGGGAGGAAATAAGAGAGAGGATGACCAAAGGACAAGAGAAGGTGAGTAAAACAGAGGAGAGGGAGGATGGGTGGGGATGATGAAGAGGAGGAGGAGGTGGCAGAGAGCTTAGTGGTGAGAGTGGGCGAGGTGAAGGAGGTGGGGACACAGATTTTGTAAACTTCCCGTGGCTTCAGGCACCTGGATGGTAGAGCAGGGAGAAAAGAATCATGCTGCTTCGGATGCACTTTTTGGTCCCTCCTCACTTTGAACCATAAATGTCGGATCAGTGGGTTTGTGGAACATCAAAAAGTAACTTAAAGTCTGTGTTGTACTGAGTTTACACTGGATGCTACAGTGACTCATAACTGCCTCTTGAGGTTCAAAGTTGTATTATGAGACTGGACGGGACAGGGCTAGATGGTTAGCATGCTAACTTCACTATAGATCTTTCCACTCTGTTTATAATGTTAGCTAATTATTACCTCCACCAAGGAGTTTATGATTTCATTGCTGTTTGTCTGACTTTCAGCAGGATTACGCAAAAACTACTGAATCGATTTCAGTGAAATTTGGTGGAAAGATGGAGTATATATTGATATATGATATATTTGAATGGCCATAGGGTGAATGCTTTTATATCATAGCAAATAGGGAAAGAAGAATTTAATTAGGTCTATTTATTTTCCAATTGCCACTCTCGTGTCTGCAGTGCTACTGTACATAGGTGTGTAAGGGAGTGAGGGAAGGCTGTGACTGAGCGGGAGAGCGGTCCTGTAAAGTGCTTCGAGTGGACATCAAGACTAGAGAAGCGCTATATAAATACAGACCATTTACCATGTAACCTTTCGGTGTATTTTATGGTGTGATTAATGTTTACCTCCCCCAACAAGGTTTTGTTTTCATTGCTGTTGTCTTTTAGCAGGATTATGCAAAACCTGCTCAGCTGATTTTATTTTTTTGTGTAATGGCTGTATTTGGGCCAAAGAAGAAACTTTTGGAGCTGATTCAATTGAGGGGGCAGATCCAGGATTTTCTTTCACTTCTTTAACATTGTGAGATAGGGCGTTATTCGTGTTGTTGTTGATGTTAAGATGTGTTTAATAAAGAGTGACCTAGTTACATTATGTAACTCCAAAAGTAAACAGCTCAGACTCATGGGATGTGACCTCCTCTGTTAAATGGACTTTCAGGATCTTTTTCTGTCCATAATTCAATTACAACAACACAAGGATGTGCGTTCTGTGCGGATATAAAAGAGAGAAAGGAAAGGCTGCAGGTTTATTGTCACATGTCAGTGTTGTTTTCAGGGCCTGAATGTGTGTGGCTCCGTGGGCAGGAAGTAGCAGAGTCAGAAACAGGAAGCAGGAAGTTATTAGCCGGGATGATCTGAGCACACTGGACTGTGGAGTACATCAAGAGAACAACAACAGACACACACACAGCACCTGGGACTATGTTTGTGTCTGTGTGTATGTGTGTGCATGCCACAGTAGGAAGGGGAAGGCGTTATAGACAGACAGAGGTCTGAGACCACATTGTGCTGTCCTGAAACTAAAGAATGACACTTACACCTGTGTGTGTGTGTGTGTGTGTGTGTGTGTGTGTGTGTGTGTGTGTGTGTGTGCACGTGCACCCTGAACTCTTGGTTCTGTGACTATTCTGACACCTGCAGTATCACAGTCAACACTTCCTGAAAACATCACCACGCGCAGGTAAAATAAAGGAAATGAAGGAAGCACCTGAATAAATGAAGGAGTGGGAGTGTGTTAAAAGTGTGTGGTGCGTTTTCCTGCCTTTACTTTGGTAGACTAAACCAAAGTAATACCAATAAACATGAAATACAAACCAAAACAAAATACCTTTTTGATGATCATATTACTATAGCTAGACATATAACGTTCATTGTGATTTGGTAAAAATTTGAGAAACGCTTGACCCCCTCCAAGAGGAATCATCCACCAGAGAAAGGTTGGTTTATTTTTTTGTTATTATTGATCAAGTTTAAAATACTCTCCACAACATCCTACCTTGTGAAGTGACATCTCCAAATTACATATTTTGTCATACAAAGGCTTGATTTTTCAGTAAAAAAAAACATCCTCTCTGCATTATCACGGCAACAAATGCTTTCCTGCTTCAATCAGAACTGTTTAACGATTGCCCCATATTACACATTTTCATCGTCATACCAGCCTTCATGTAAACAACTTCTACATCTTCTTACTTGTGTTGTGAATCTGGATCATATACTGATGTGCAGTTTTCCAACATCCTGCAGCACCGTGACTGAAAACACTGTGACCCAGTGGGAATGACATGCTCAACAAAACACAATCTCAATCACTGACAGAAATAAGGCAGTAACCTCACAAGGGGCGGAGTTCAGGTTCTGCTGGTCAGGATGTAAAGTAAACCGTTATGACATCATACCTGAGTATGAAGTATATGTGACGTGTGTGTTGATTGGCTGAGCCACAGTCGGGCAAGCGGACTGGCTGAGTCATCTATTATGCTTACAGTATTGTTACCCCAAAAAAGACACTGTCATAACACACACGTGCACACACACTGATCTGCTGGCTCAACAGGCTCCTGGATATTCCCACTTTCCTTAAATAGAGCTCGATCAGGCAGGTGCTTCCCTTGACAGAGAGACGGGAAGGCAGGGTCTGAAGGAAGTGTGTGTGTGTGTGTGTGTGTGTGTGTGTGTGTGTGTGTGTGTGTGTGTGTGTGTGTGTGTGTGTGTGTGTGTGTGTGTGTGTGTGTGTGTGTGTGTGTGTGTGTGTGTGTGTACGTACGTACGTACGTGTACGTGTACTGTATAAATGTGTGCGTGTCGAACTGGACAAGCTGCCAGCAGGCACCTGTGTTCCTCTGTCTTGGTGTGTTGTTTATCTGCATGTAAGCTGGCCGCATTGGAGACTCCTTGTTCTTAAGCCTAAAATAGTTTGCTTCAGGTGACATTTCTTTAATGTAGGGAATGTAACACAAGTGACTGAAACCTCTAGTACGCATGTCTCTTCATTCTGAGCCAGTAGTTTCCCATCTCCTCTCACTTCACTCTTCTATAACTGTCCTCAGCGCTCACTCTATTCCCCAAATATTCTCCATATAAATGCTTTTGCTCTCTTTTGTTGTTTGTAAGGGTGCTCGATTAATCAGCCACTGTTCCGTATCAGCCGATATTCCCTCGAATTAGTTTGATTGGCGATCTCTATAATTGCAGATCAGAGGAGCCGATCAGATGAGGCAAAACAAACGGCTGTTACTCATAAAGTGCAACTCTCAACAGTAAGTAATTGAGATGGCTCACTCTTATTTGATGAATACTTTTTTCATTGTCGAGTGAGGCATCTTGCTTCTGTTCTCACCTCTGTTAAGAGCTGCAGATGCACAGTATCGATTAAACATGACAATGGCTGCATCGTGGGCTTCGTCGGTCTGACAGTTGTCCCAGATGTCTGATCATCATTTGCTTCTATGTGATGCAAATGACGTGTTTGTGCTCACGTTTAAACAGCAGATGCTTGTCTTCCCGAAATATCACCAGACTCCCTTCAAAATCGTGCACTTTGGAGAGTTGTTGAGTGAACAGAAATTCTATATACTTTATGAAACGCTGTCTACAACTAATTCTAAATTATTTTAGCCTTTTTGTAAATACGACAAACGTTATCCATGAAGTTATTTCTTTCCTTGTGTAAAAATGCTTGTCAGCCTTTGTCCCAGTGTGTTGTCTCAGTAGTGATAAAATGAGACGCATTTTGTCTTTTTCTTCTTTTTAACACATTTCATCTTTGCAAACAGGGTGATGTAGGTGTTTATTTGCATATAGAGCGGGGGATTCTATCACTAGTGCTCTGGCTAATCGGGTTGTGTAACCTCTTCTAACGTTGTGTGGGACTCCTGGGTGTGAGCCTGTCACAGCCCGGCAGGACGGACGCTGCGCAGTGCGAACAGGATGCACATTTCTCCTTTCTCTGGTATTAATGCCTTTCTTTGTCATCTATCTGTGACGTGAAAACATCAGATTTCCACACAGTCAGAGGAAGTTAAAGTGTGTGTCCTGCTCATATAGTTGCAGCAGCATCACCCCTGCAGCTGCTAACAGAGCAGGTGAAACATGACACAGACACAGGTCGATACAGGAGTTTAGTGTGAAAAAAAAGGAACAACTTGACAGCGATAATGGAAATTTACAGACAAAATTCTGAGTAGGATTCAGCCCTTTAGTGTTTATTTGCATATAGAGCGGCGAGGAGAAATCTGATCATAAGACGCATGTTAATCAGGCGTGAACAAAGCCATAGACCCCGTGATCGGTTTCTTTATCGTCCGATACTACCTCAGAGGATCGTTGATCGCGATCGGCCTCAAAAATCCTGATCGGATCACCCTTAGTTGTTTGCATTGTTTTTCACTCTTGGCAGCAGGAATAACTACTTTTTCTTCAAAGATTATAGTTTTCGAAAAAACTTTCAGTAAAGATGGAGGACTGCGCTTTAGAGGAGTCACCCCTGTTTTTTACACCCCCATGAGGAAAGGACACAGAAACAATCGAAACCCAGATCTTGTGCATGAGTGTCATGGATAGTTCTTCTCTTTCTCTCTTTTTCTCTCTCTCTATCTCTCTCTCTCTCCCATCCCTCCATCCAGCCCCTCTAATCCTGATGGTGTTAATTGAAAGTCAGGAGAGGGCACCCTTGCGGTTTCATTATTAATTTAACACTCAGGGTAACTTAAAGTGCAATTTTCACCCACATGTGGAACAGAAAAATCAATGGCCACAACAGCAGCGAGCATCAAGGCTGATTACTGATGCACGGGGAGAGACGGGCAAGACACCAACTACTTGAGGAGAAAGAGTGACGTGCGCGCGTGCGTGTGTGTGTGTGGTGTCTGGGTGGTTTTCGCTAAGTGTTTCAGATCCGTCAAGACTGTTTCGACACCACTCTCTGTTACACAAAACAGTGGGTAAACACAGAGACGTTATCAGCTGATTAAAAATGACACCTGATGGCGGTGTGGGTGTATTCCTCTGCGTGTGCTTTTTCATTCATCACCCCGCTCATGGAACATGCGGTTTATTAATGTCTGCATGCCTTGTGTGTGTGTTTCTTTGGGTTTAATTGTGCACATACATGACTCTCTGTCTTATTATCTCTAGCTGTGCATGGACTGGCCCCGCGCCTGGGATTAAATGGGGGAAATAAAGGTATATTGCTCAGTAATGCAATCTGTCCTACGATTTGAGAGATGAGCAGTCTGCCCTTTGCGCTGAGCGGACTCGCAGATGATTTAGAGCAAGCAGATGGAAAATTCTAATATGTTAGCCTAACCCCGAATGGCTAGGAGCTAATTTATTTCAAACCCTCTGCAAGAATTACACTTCCTTCCTCGGATGCCGCCCAACCCCTCGCACTCTCCCTATCCTCTTGCCTCTCGAAGGAAAGCAAAGCGAAAAACAGTAGCCAAGACAAGCAGGGAGACAGAAGTTAAGTGCAAATCTAAAGTGTATTTAACCCACAACAAAGCACCAGCTTGAAGAATTTATCTCTTTGCCTAAGATTCAAATCCATTTGTGTCGTATCAATTTATTGAGAATATGCCACTCTGAGGTGAGGTAAAAACTTGGCGGCAAAGGGATAAAATGACAATTTAAAGTGGGGAGACCCTCTGCCAGTAAAATTACTCTCCTCCTCCTCCTCCTCCATGATGTATGCCTGCACTTTATTTTAGGCAATTTCAAGTGCTTTGCACGTTAATTTGGTTATTCTAATTTATGACCAGGATATTATGCAGTTAATACTGAATTAGCTCTTGACTGAGGACAGTTAATAGTCTCTGTTTCTCGCTTTCTCTGCCCTTACCTTCACATCCTGCTGCATGTGAACTCACACATAAATATTCTTTATCTCACCTACAGTAAGCAAATGCAGATATGGTGTGTGCTTAGGGCCAAAAACCACACATACACGCAAGAACACGTTCAAAGACACAAGAGCAAGAACACGTTCAAAGACACAATTACCCTGTTAATTAAGACAAACCACACTCATGCAGAGATGCACGTACCCCTCCCAACTTTGTCCCCTACCCCCCTTGTTTGCATCGAGCTGGGTGAGGTATTTCGGCGTGATCACCCCTAAGTGGACGTGTCTGTCTTGATAAACACTTTATGCAGATCAGCTTTCACTTGTTTTCTGTTTCTTGAGTGAGGGAGTGAGGGAGCGAGAAAGAGAGAAATAATACCTCTCTAATTGACCCATTTGGCTGCTTCTCTGCCCACAGGAGGGGGCCTCGGCTTTTAATGTTTGATCGGCCTAATTTCCCCAACACATCATTAGTGGCCATCTTCAGCCTCGACTCTTAATAACCTCTTTATGAGGCGAATGGATGCCGTTAAAAGTCTTTGTCTCTCTCCCCGGGTCCAGCGACCCTCCTCGTCCTCCTAATTAAGTCAGATGTTTCAAAATATGGTAATGGTGCCGGGACCTGTTTGAATTGAATAAGCAAGCATCTCCTGGACTCCCCTTCCATTTACATAATTTCATTATCAGTTAAAACACACTAATTGTTGAGTGCGGGTGTTTGTATGAGGGAGTGCATGCATGGGGTGAGCCAGCGGTGCCTTGGCAGAAATGCAGCACTAATTACAAAGCGAGTGGCAGCGCTCCAGAGCGAGGGTGTGTGTAAAAGCAACAAGCCATTTACACAGAGGCTAATAGATTCCTGAGCGCCGGCTCGGCCATTCCAGCAGTGTAGGGCAACATTTTCAGAGCAAAGCTGGTGTTTTATTACACATTGTATCCTAATAATAGGTCGGTGCTTACAATCTAATGTGCAAAGCAACAAGCCACTTATTCCCACTTATTTAGCATTAGCAGAAGCTTCATATGCTATATATGAAACAGTTTGAGTTGGCAATCATTAACATCCGTCCTATAAGATCTGATCACAAGTGATCAGCGTTAAAGTTTTTGATTTCACACCTGGTTAAAAATGTATCCTAAATGTCTCTCCTGTGACCAGTTGTGATTGGATCTCTCTTCCCAGCTCTATTTACAAATATATATGTTCATCATTTGTGCTGGCAAAGACCAAATTATGTTGTTTTTACCAATGTGTCAGATGACAATTTTTGTGTGGGTCTGTATCGGCATCAGGAGGAGCTGAATAAATTAATAAATGTGTGAAAATATGAAGAAAGATTTGACCAACTTAGGTCATTATGTGGTCAGTGTTGATAGTGTGATGGTGGCCACAAACCAATCCAAGTATGGGCCTTGAGAAGTGTAATATATGTTTGATTCATGTAGAAATGGTTGTGATTCTGAGATGTCAACTGTGTAGGTGGTGCTTTGTTGCTCAGAACACATTTACGATCACACAGCTAAGAGAATGGGGCCGCATGCGTCCCAGACCACCTCCGAAGGTGGCCTGAGTGAAAGAACCTCAGGATGGTGTGTTCAGATCTGTACTCGGCACTGAACTCTTGTAATTGGATCACTTAGGACGGATGTTAATACCAGGTCTGAACGGGTTCATAGAGATCCTTCCAATTGCTTCATAGTTTACTGCGTCCTGCCCTGCCGAGAAACCGATATTGACTGTACCCTCAGTGGTCCTAATCAACTGACTGTGAAAGGATGCCACTAAAATAACTGTGCTGTGATGACAGGACCTTTCTTATCTGCACAGGAAGAGAAACACCACATGTACAGTATTCAGTATGTCAGTGTGTCTGAGCTGTTAATGGCCCTGCATAAAAGGACTGTCTACATGTTTCTATAAGTCTGAATCAAGAGTGGAACTTAAAGTTGATAAAAGCAACAACTTCTAACACCACATCTGAGAATGTTGGTGTAGTCAGTTGCCAACTAATGACAACATGTTGACATCCTGCTTGTTTTCTGTGTGTGTGTGTGTGTGTGTGTGTGTGTGTGTGTGTGTGTGTGTGTGTGTGTGTGTGTGTGTGTGTGTGTGTGTGTGTGTGTGTGTGTGTGTGTGTGTGTGAGAGAACCATGTGCTTCCTTAGCCGTGCCTCCTGCAGTGTTTGTCTCCAGATCACACACAGCTGTGACCGTGTGTCCCCGTATCACGCTATCAAACTTCCCTTCCATGCAAAACAACACAATCTCGCTTGTTACAGACACTCGGCTGATGACTACTGACACAGACTGACCAGGACACAGCTGTGTGGAGGAGTGACGACTACACAGGCAGCTTTCCAGACAGAACAATGAGGCCGAGGGACTCTGAGAGAAACACTGGAATTAGCTCAGTGGCAACATTGTAAAATGGTGACTATTAGTATCAGTTAGAGATTCTTAATTACACTGATCCAGCTGATCAAGGCAGAGAAAGGACGAGATGAGGTCAAATTAATAAATGACAATTTTTATATGTATTTCTTACATTTTTTATTTGAACTACAGTGAAAATACTGCAGCTCTTTGTTTGAATCTTTGTCAACAGCCAAACTTTTTTAGTACCACTCTGACATAAGTGTCAGTCACTGACACTTTTGATCATTGCATTTCCTTATTTTTCTTTGTGCCTTTATATATGTATTTGTGTATGTGTGAATTCGGTATCCGCTTATAATGACAAACATGAATTCTCACCTCTAAATCATTATTAGCTTAGCCTGTCCTTGTCTCCACCTTTGATGAGATCTATATTAAAATGTTTCCCCCCTTTCTGCAACTTATTCCACTCCTTGACAACGAGAAAAGTGTGTGTGTGTGTGTGTGTGTGTGTGTGTGTGTGTGTGTGTGTGTGTGTGTGTGTGTGTGTGTGTGTGTGTGTGTGTGTGTGTGTGTGTGTGTGTGTGTGTGTGTGTGTGTGTGTGTGTGTGTAAATAGACATCAGAGGTACAGGAGGCCGCTGTCTACCTCCTCTCTCTTCCATTTGCCATTTACACCAAATGGTTATTAATTACGAGACGGAATGAGATTGGGAGGAGCCAGCTGGCTTAGTGCATGCTTTCTAAAATACATCCCATCCCACCCATTTAAATAGCCATTTCATCTGGTCTTAAAGGTTTTACAGTTCATTACTCTCACACTGACTATGGAGATAATTTCTTATCCTTGAAATCTTTTAAATCAAGAAATGTATTCTGTTGGAATAAGCTGATAAATAAGACTAAATCACGATTGGTTCATACAGATGGTATTATCTGCATAGTTCTAAAGGAGTAATGTGACATTCTGAGAAGTTTGCAAATTTTCTCTTTCAAGAAGCTTTATGTGAAAATGAATACCACTTACACATCTGTGCCTGGTGCTTCCCATTGACCAACAATACCCTCTCACTAATTAACTGTGTTCAGCTGTGGCTCACTCAGTTTTGACAAAATCACACATTTTGTGTATTATTGAAAGTCAAATTAGAACAAAATTGTCCTTTTGTGTGTTCATTACAGAGGAGTAGCTCTATGGTGTGTTAAGCCTTTGCATGAAGACTAAGCACAACAGAGCCGGCCTAACGCTCTCAAATGACAGTACAGAGATTGTGATGTATATCTTCTGTATGTAACAAAGGGAACACAAGTCGTGTCTGAACTAGCAGTTAGCTAATACTAATGTTGGGCCTCACCTCACCGAACTCCTGCCCTCATGGTGAAGTTTGTAACCACGGTGAAGATCCGTCCATCCTTTATCTAGACTGCTTATCCTTTGAGGATTGTGGCTGGTCAGGAGCCAATCCCAGCTGACATTGTGCAAGAGGCGGACAGGACGCCAGCAAATTGCAGCGCTGACAAAGACTTACACCTACTTTGTTGGAATACTTAAACTCATTGCAAAAACAGCCCGATTTTTATCTGTGTTCTCTCATCAACCTCTGTGGCAAATCAGCATTTCCCAAAAACCGACACTTCTCGAAAGGAAACTAACAAGCAGTTGTTTCTCCTCAGAAAGTGTCATCAATTAAAATCTAAGTGATCTTTACATCATTGAAGTTACTTTGTTTGTATTCAGTCATTTGCACTCAGTTGGATTTGTCCTCAGTGCAGCTAAAACAAGTCTCTTTGCTGCTGGAATAAGGTGGACTGCTATCAAGAAAATGACTCATTGGAAACAAGTGGAATTACCTTAACACCCTGGCAGCTTTTCCTACTTATTTATATAAAACAAGATGGATACCACACACACTCTCTCTACCTCTCCTGCACCCTTTTCTGTTTCTCCCTTTCACACAATAGCCTGACACCACATAGCTCTTCATCAGGTGCTGGCCGACAGGGCCTCTTGCACGTGCAGACGATTACCTTGTCCCCTGATTGCCACCGTACAGAGAGGGGGAGGGTTTTTTCTTACAAATTAGCGGATAAATAGATACCCCACCACCGCTACCACCATTCACCCCCCCTCACTATTACCCAACTCCACCCATCCACCCTGTGCCTAATGACGGGGGCTGGGGAGCGGTAATGAAAAACTATACATCACAATCAGCCGGACAGTCCTATTCATGGCTATGCATTATGCTCACTAGTCATAATCATCGCAGCCGTGACAGAGGGAGAGATGTGGAAAGAGAAGAGGAGAGGGAAAAAGAGGTGAGATGGTGAAAAGAGAGGATAGTATGATAGAAGAGGAGATGGTGTGAAATGGTGTGGGGAGGAGAAGAAATGATGAAATTGTAGGTAGGAAAAGGGGAAATGGAAGACGAGAGTGCAAAGGAGGAAAGACAAGAGAGGAGAAGTCGAGGGAATGAAACTCAATCAGAGACAATAGGTGCTGGTCTTTCTTTATCTGCACTGTTTTTTAGCATTACCTCTGTAATGAATGCACTCCACACCGGCACAGTACTGCCTCGCTGTAGCAGTGTTACCTGACTGAGAGTTTTATGGGTATACAGATATGTTTTTTTGCAATCGGCAGCACCAATATCACATGAAGGAATGTGGCAAAAGATCTACTCTTGCTCTTGTACAATATTTTTCAAACATCTTGAATGTTTTTTGAGTCTTGAAGCTACTAGTATATAAGGCCAGTACAGTGTGTGTCTGTCTGGGCATGGAGGTCACAGTGGTGGAGGGGTGTGTAGGGCAACTTTAATGCAGGACATTAGGTTTGGAATGTCTGCCTGCCATTGTTTCAACCACTATCATCATCTGTCTCCATACCAAGTGTTTTAAATGTTCAACCTTAACCATACCTGAGGCATATTGTTGGGCTCAATGACAATGTTGTTACAAGTTCAGTCGTTCTATAATTGTAAAAGATGGGTCTAATAAAGTTGCAATCTGGGTCCGGATGTTTAATATCAGAATTTAAGCACGAGATGAATGCTAACATCTACCATGTTAATACGAAAACCCAATAAACCCTCCAAACATGGCTAAATGAGAAAGGAGTTTACAATGTCATTGGCAATAGTGGTGTAATTTCAATGTCACATGACATGGGGCACACAAAAAAACCTTCATTTTTAAGTCAAGAGAGCAGAGCAGCCAGCAGATATTTTACTGGGTGACATTGTGGTCACATGTTGTAATTGTGATTACTTGTAGGTGCGGTTGTGTTTGATTTGGCATCACACCAGTAAGAACTGTGTACTGCAAGTGCACCAACTGAAGTAGCTGATTTAAGACACAAGTTTCTCTCTCAACTGTCAACTTCTAACTCCGACAGCCCAAACACACACTGGTTCGTTTCCCGTAATCACAACAACCTTTGCTTGAGCTTTTCCATTATTACACATGCACAACTCTCCTGTAGAAGTTTGTTGCAAACAGCACAAACCTCTATTAAAATATTTTTCAAGTTTTAAAATCTCATAGGCTCGTATGAGTTCAGTGGATGGAAACAGAAATTAGCTCTATTCATTAGTTGTATCAAAACTGGCTGTCTAATCATCCATGCAGGCGCCATTCCAACATAAGAGATACTACATAAGAGATACGACTATATACTACTATATATGTCAGTCAGTCAGTAATACAGCAGGGCTACCAAATTGCACAGCTCAAACTGTTATAATAATGATAAAGTTAGATAAATGGATTTGATTCAACAGTAGAAATCCAAACATGCTTTAGCTGTCTGAAGAGCAACATGGATAAGTTCAGCCTCTTTTTCTGTATCTGAAAGAGAGCAGAGGGTCAGAAAGAACGAGGAAGAGAAAAGAGGTAGAAGAGGAAGAGAAGTTAGTGAAAAGACAAGAGTGATATTGAGTTTTCTTCTGTCTTTTCTCTCTCCAACATACATGCACGTCGTGTAGGCACCGTCTGAGAGGTTTATTTCTGCAGCTCGTTAACTAGAATGTTTCCTTTATATTGACTTATTTGGCAGCCACCACATGCTGAGCCTCTTCTGCCAACCCCCCCTATCCTCAGGACAGTAAAATGTAAAAGTCTGTGTGTATGCGTTACAATATGTCGCAGTGTGTTTGTGCGTTCGCATGGGGTTTGCATGTGTTTGTTGGCGGCAGGTAGGCACCAAGCAAGCCGGGAAAGAGAAAAAAAAAGGGCAGAAAAAACAAGAATGACAGACTCAAAGTAAGGAAATGACAGAGGTATGGTAGGTGCACATACGCTCATGCTCACCCAGAATCCTTTGGGGGAGCTTTGTATTAGGACAAAACTGTGTAATAAAAGTCGGATCACATAATCACTTTGACTTCAGCGGAAAACTAGAGTCGCTAAAATACCCTGGAGACAAATAATAAGGTTCTCCTATCAAGCACGTCTGTTGCCAGGTGTACGTGCACAAGTGTGTGTCTGTGTGTGAGCTTAAAAAAAAAGAAAACGGAGAAACATTTATACCTAACACACACACACGTAGGCGCACACACACACACCTTTCCGCGGTCTGTTTTTATAGACTGGTCGCTTACAAGCCACCAAATGTCACCGCTATTGTTAATCCCATACAGCCTGCCTAATGAGACCATGCTTCACACTCTCTTTCGAGGGTCTACGTGTGTGTGTGTGTGTGTGTGTGTATGTGTGTGTGTGTGTGTCTTCACTTCATGCATATGTTAACATGCGTATGAGAGGCGTGTGTAACATGCGTATGTGTGTGTGTGTGTCACCCCTGACCTTGCCCTCACCCACATCTCATTCCATCTCATTAAATATGTATATCTTATCACACAACCTTCTCACAAACGCCTCCTCTCTCACACGCGCACTGACGCCTATTTGCATGCAGTAAATTCCAGCGAGCAACAGGGACACGGTTGTAGAGAGAGAGAGAGAGAGAGAGAGACGGTGAGAGAGAAGACTGGCCTACTAATGGGTCAGCAAGAGCATGGCGGTGTAAAGAGTGAAGCAGAGAGTATCTTCTCTAAATGGTGAATTCTTTTTCTTGCCATTTATGTAAGGAAGAAAAAGATGTACACTTGCACTCCTTCACCTCTCCCTCTCGTGTCTTCCATCTATCTCACTATGTCTCTCGGTGTGTCTTTTTCTACAGTGAGTCTTGATCGAATCTTGGCCTAATGAGAATGATGTGCTACAGTGATAAAACACGGCCGTGGCCTCCTGTAAAACACAGAGCATCCCTGGCATTAATTATTGAGAGGGCTAAGGTGCCGCTGGAGGGGTTTACAAGGGGAGAAAACATTGCACTGACCACCACCATAGTTAATCACTAATGGACACTGGATGGTGCTCAGAGAAAGTGAAGCACATGAACAAAGCACATGCTGTCTTAACTGTTAAGTGTTTAGAATATTGATGCCAAACTTATAAGCAAGATCCTGAGCTTTATACCATTGTATGGGCGTGCTTCTCTGATGCTGCTATCAAACATGCACTAATATCTCTGGATAATCTCCTGAAATTATCCAGAGGAGCTGTATGTCAATCAATCAATCAAATTTTTATTTGTATAGCCCATATTCACTAATCACAATTTGTCTCAAAGGGCTTAACAAAGTAATGTTGAAGAGGAGAACACAGAATATTTGGTCTATACTGCGAACGATAACACTTTTTAAACATGAACGTACATGTTCCATAGTTATACAGCTACAGCTTTTAGTTAAAATGTTCCATCAAAGTGTCGTCTATTCATTCTGAAAACCAAGATTATTTCTGCTCTGAGAGGAGAGACGGCTCAGGAGATGTAACCACACCACGAGCTGCGTGCGCACCAAGCGGCATCTGTACCCGAATATGATTCAAAACATTTTGTATGAACCTGGCTCCCGTCAGGCTCAGGTCGAGCCTCCACAGTGCTGTGTTTTCAATGATGTGCTGCTCCAGCTCAGATAACTCTGTGCACCTTCCCTTACCTACCCACCTAACCCTAACCCTAATTATGAGACTTTCTCCCGATACAGCTTTCACTGAATATGTTACTGTATTCCATGTATTGTTTTTTGTGTGTGTGCTGCTTAATGCCCACAGCTGACAATGCAAAATATAACAACCTTTTTTAGAGTTTGAGTCTTTAGATTTTCGTTCAATCATTCCTGGCTTCTTAAATGTTCTTTTCACTTCCTTTGATTTCTGTGTGTGCACAGGGCTTTGCAGTCTCATGCCCGTTTATGGGCATTAATGGGGCGTTTACCTATGCTAGTTGGAAAAAACTGACATGTGCTTTCAACTTACAAAGACATGGCATTCATCAATATAAGAACACAGATGCAAACAATTTTGCAGTATAAGAACGTGTCATGACTCTGACGTAGAGTTGTCGAAGGAAACTTCTAAAGGACAAGAAGATATTGGTGAATGAGGCCCAATGATATTCGAGAGTTTTTGGCGAAAACGGCAAAATTCTCAAATTCTTGGCGGATGTAAAGATCAACCAGATATTCAGTGACATGCAGCTGTCAGACATGAAAGAGTGACTCCAAATGTTTTTCAGCTTCTTTTTTGCCTTTTACTGGACGACATACAGTAATAGAGATAACAGATCGGACCTGGCTTGAACCGAGGATGTTGCCATTCACAATAACCCTGTAACCACTCGGCCACCAGGGCACGCCTCCCATGAACTTCTAGAAGAAGAAAACTGATCTCGTTGTTGAGTTAGTGTTCATGAGTTGCAGGCAATGTTCAGTTCAGTCATTATTTCGTTGGATGTTTTAACCCTTTAACCTAAGCGTGCTTTGAGGTACACACTCAAAATAACTTCAGTTCAAACTCTTGAACGTGGCACCATTTCATCTTTTAATCTCTGGATGAACACAGTCCAGGTTTAGAGCAAATTTAAAGATAAAGAGAGTCTGAACTAAGCGCCAACCTTCTTCTGAGAAATTCAGCCAAACTTGACCGATGTCAAAAAAACTCTTATCATGTTAATGACGCAGCATCAAGATAATGTTTTACAAACAGACACCACGGTGACAAGTAGAGGGGCAAAGCCACAATCAATGGCCGAGAGAATCAGCAAGTATAAATGTGCATGTGACCAGGTTTCTGTGTGCGTGTGTGTGTGTGTGTGTGTGTGTTTGTGTTTGGAAAGCCAAAGCCAAAACAATGGCCCATCAGATTGAAACTGACTTCTCCTTGTATCTTTTGGCCCCGGCTTGCGACAATAGATTGGACAGGAAATCCAATGGCGAGCTGAGAGACAAGGAGAGGAGGAGAGGGGGGATGGAGGAGCAGACAGAGAAAACAGATTGCTAATATGCTGCTGCTGTGGAGGTGTGTGTGTGTGTGTGTGTGTTTTTTTTTAGTTTGTGCAATACAGAGGTGGAGGAATTAATTTGTGAAGCGCATTTCTAAAAAATTCAAAATTTTCAGTAATGTTTGATTGCGTTTTTGATTATGCAGGTGCGTGTATATGTTTGTGAGTGAACATGAATGTGTGTGTGTGTGTGTGTGTGTCTCTGTGTGTGCGGTGGGTGACCTGGCCCATTTTAATCTGTGGCAGAGAGAAGATGTGGTGAAAACCATTATCACCGTCTCCCTGTCGCTGATAACAGCTCGCTAATCTGTTTGCTGGAGATATTGAACAAATGCATTTGTGCCACGGACGGACAGGGGGAGAGGAGCGGGAGGGGATGAACGGGGAGATGGGGAGCTTGTGTGTGTGTGTGTGTGTGTATGTGAGTGTGTGTGTGTGGGGGGGGGTGTCAGAGGGGAGCTGATGAAAAATGAGAGGATGAGGAGGCTGGGAAAACTTCCCCGACAGCGGTGGCCTCTCAGTGACAACAAGGAAGGAGGGAGAGGTGGGGAAGGAGAATGAGCGAAAGGTAAAGACAACACGCGGTGATGGAGGAAGCAAATTGAGGTAATGACAGAGATAGATGAAAAGAGATGAGAAAGAGAAAGACTGGATGAAAAAAGGGAAACAAGGAAGAGAGAATGGAGGGAAAAAAATCAATGTCACAAGAGTGTCCTGCGATAAGGAATGAGAAAAGGAAACGCTGGTGGGGGCATCTTGAGACGGGAAGTGCTGGATGCTGCGGGTGACTGATCCGGTCAAGTAGTAGATCATGTGGCAACTCAACCTTGACCTGAGCTGTAAGTTTGATTCAACTACAGGTAAAGCTGGTCATTGTGGACTTAAGAACAATAGCCAAAGCTTATACTGGTGCTAATGGGAATGAGTAAAGAAAGAATGGAAAAAAGAAAACAATCTTTACTAATGTTCAGATGATATTAAAAAACGAATGTAATTAAGTAAGTATGGTTTATGTGCCTATGTGTACGTCATCTTCTCTGTGATCATGTGTACGATCATTGTTTATCACAAAATTCATTCAATCTATGGCGGCAGTGGGGGTGTACGTGGAAGGTCATGAAGGTCATGACAGATTCCAAGTGACAGGTACATAGACAAAAGAGTGAAAGAGAGAACTCCATTTTATGCCACTTGTGGCTATGTGCACACCTGCAGCTGAAACTATGAGGTCTGACTGTCTGCATGGACGGTAACAACTTTATTGATAGCACGATCAAGCACGCTGCAAATAGCTTTACAATGCAGCAATGGAGCATAACACCAAGTTAGAGATCTCTTATGTTATTATGAGTGTAAAACGATTTTTGGTTAATTATGAATTTCATTATACAATGATAAACACTGACAATTTCCATAATACATGTTTATGGATTTGCCACTGAAGTCATTTAGGAAAAAACTACACCCAGCAAACTGTCAAGCCACCCAGAAACTTGATGCAAACGCAGGTGAACCTGTGGATTTTTTAATGTAATGATAATTGTTTGTAGCAATAAACCTGTGATAACCACAGGACCTTTAAGTCAAGGAAAGATCATTTTCAACAAATAGCTGTTTAGTTATATTTGACAGAAAAAAGCTTGCTGTTGTAAGGAACTTGCAAAGAATCCGAGCTGAGAATTTTACTCAACAAATCCTCTTAAACAAATACTTAGATGAACATTAGATGAAGAACATCCAAAAGCTTGGTACAAGAGGGTGTAAGGGTGGTGGGGGGATCTGCATCATAAAGAAGACTTAACAATAATTTAGGAAAATGGGACGAAAATAAAAATCAATAAATCAATATGTGTTGCCAGAAAAATACAACACCACTGCTGGAAAAAGGCAAAGAAGTGATTGATCACATTAATGTGGGGGCATAGAGATTTCTGTAGAGACAAACCTGTTCACAGAAAAGTTATAAAAGTTGTGAGGTGCGTGACCAGCTGAAACGATGCCGTGCCAAGGACGGGAATGGCGAGCATAAACTTTGCTTTAATCATTTGAACGAGAGCAGTCTGATGATGCGGTAAAGTCGACTTGGCAGAGGAGTCCAGGAAAGAAGAAGAACCTTTGTGCCACCTGATGTTATTTTGCAATGCACCACATCTCCTTCCTTTATCAATGGATAGAGTTCTGGCTGCTGTCTCTACCACATAACTCTTCCACATAAAGTACCGAAACAGCTCTTTGCCACAATTTCTAAGTGACCACTGATGACGGATGAAATATGAGGGAAAAAAGTTTGAGTATGGCACCGTATAACACATTTATCATCTGATTAATTTCACTGTGCCACTGAATGAACACTTTGTCTGGGTTGTCAATGCTGGCACTAGTGGTTGGGTGGATGGATGGATGGATGGAAGGGTAGTTGGGTGTTACTGCAGCCCCGAGGCAAGCAGTTAACCTGAGCTCAGAGCCCCTCTCCTATGAAACGCTGAAGATTGCAGAGGCGTAAAAAGAAGAGAATGGGTGAGTGGACTTGTAACACCCTGGGCCGTGTGTCAAAACAAGGACGGACATGCTTTTATCTGTCTTCTCTTCACTCGTACCTTCTCAACAGCTCTCCTACATTTTCCCTGTAATATCTCCTCTCTTTCACATCATTCTCTTACTCTGCATTTTCACTTTTTTGCATTTTCTATTACCTCACACTGTCTTTATCCTTATGGATCTCTCACTCTCTCACTATCGCTCTCTCTCTAGTGTCATCTCTTCAATCCCGCTATCTCTCTCCCCTCCTCCTGCTCTGCTGAGGCCCTGGGGCACCATCTGACTGCACCAGCTAACCCTTGTATAACTTTTCCAATTCCAATTCCTGCTGGATTATGGCATGGTGGTGACGAGGGGGACATTTCCTCTCATATATTTGATTCAGTGGCATGATTATTGGAGCGGTGTGTGTGTAGACGGAGGAGGTGTTGATGTTGAGTGGGGACGGAGACCTTGACCTCACCCAGGGGACAATGGACGTTCATGTGGCCCTCTCTCTCTCTCAACGTATTACACACACACACACACACTGAGAACAGATACATACAGTATGTGCGCCCCAACCCTCAAAATCCATGCTTGCAAATTGCTGTTCTTACATACACATGCACATGCGCAGCCCTCTCCACCCTCCTAGCCCTGAGGTTAGGGGCTGTAGATGGCAGACATGGAGATTGGTTTTTAGTTAAATGTCAGTGGAGGTGAAAGCACTGCCCAAAGGCACCTCTGTATGAGTGTGTGTGTGTGGCGCACGTGTGTGTGTGTGTGTCTATCTTTGTCACTCTTGCAGTCGCTTTCTCTCTCCCGTGGTTCCTGTTTCTTATGACAGTCTCATTCACCTCCTCTTTCTTTTCCTTTGTCTGTCTAGCATTTCTGTCAATATCATTTCTTCCCTCATATCTACCTTTTCATCTTTCTGTCTACTTTATCAGCCCTTTTTTTATCCAAACATCAGAGAGTGAAACCCACATAGTATCTGTTAAAGTCTGGTCTCAGTAATGCCTGGTGTTGTTCTTTGGTTCAAGGGACAGACACATAAGGTGTTTGTGGGCTGAATTTTGACTTTAGCATTTCCTATAATAGGACCAAGATGGAAAATGTCTGTGTCAGTTGCTTTTAATAGTAAATAGTAATAGAAATTCAATTATTTTCAAATTATTTTGTTTAATTGTCAAATCAGTTTTTGTTCAGTATATGCAAAGTGTACATTTAACCCAAAACTTGTGTGATGTGATGCACCATTGTCCAAGTAGGTCAAAAACGATCTTCCCTTATAAACATGTAAAGTGGCAGTGAGTCAGATCACAAGAGAGCAGCAGTGTGCTCTCTGTGCCTTGTTTGAGAAATATGAGAGAAGAAGAAAAGTGACACGTACCTGGATATTTGTTTTGACTGGTTGTCAATCAGTGAATATATTATACTTTAATGAGGTAGACTGAATGATGTTTGAGGTCAACTATTTCTGATGATTAAATTGATCGTGGAAAAAATACTATTTTAATGAAGGTGCTTCTTATGTTAGTTAAGATTTTTGGGGTTAGGATGAAATGAGCCATGTAGGGACTAAAGGTTGTTTTGAATCCCCCGACATTAAGTGTTGAATAAAGTAATTGTAATCAAAGATGACAGGGATATTGATGTCTTTTGGTTTGTGCCATGGAGGAAATTGTTTCCAATGTGCAGATCTACCAGAAATATTCTAGGACTTTGATGACATGACTTTTTTTTCCACATAAGATTTGATAAAGCCACTGTACGCTAGTATTCAAATCAAACTGCCCAAAAAGATACACGTAAGCTTTATGCTCTAAGCTGCTACAGAGCTGTATTGTGAATATTGGACTAAGATTTGTCACTTCCAATAATGTTTTTTTTTTTAATGTGTAAAAGGCAACGGGATTGTACATTTAGCATTCCATTGTGATGTATTCATCACATGTCTGTATAGAATCAATAAGGAATATAGAAAAGAATAAAGATGGAGTCAGCCCAATAGTACAGGTATCTTATTTGCTTTAGCGTGCTGCAAGAGGACATCTGGCTGCATCTGTGTGGCACAGCAAACACGTTGCCAAGGGTGTCAACACACCAGCTGCTGCTCCTTATAAACACCAAACCAAAAGCTGCTGTGCATCTGTTGCAGCCTGTGGCTTTAACACTGCTGTTACCTTTTAAATTCTAAAATAGTCAAAGTGACTGCCGGGCCATTTTTTATTGTTATTGAACGTAAAGCAAAGAATGAGCCGAGATATTTGACTCATGTCTTCATCAGTTTCCACAAGTGGAGACATGACAGCTGGATCATGCCAAAGACTTGGCAGGGAGACGGCTTCAGAAAGTTGGCATCCTGTCCAGAGTGAAAATTCCAAAACTTATCTATGTTTATGTCAGTATGATGTTGCGTGCGTGTGTGTGTGTGTGTGTGTTTGTGTGTGTGTGTGTGTGTGAGTGAGTGTGTGCGTGTGTTTGGACTGTGCCGTTAAAACCCAGATGTGTCAATCAGCACAGGGTGGGAGTCGTCACACTGGTATTCCCAGCACCAGAGCCAGAGGGGTGTCTCTCTCTCTCTCTCTCTCTCTCTCTCTCTCTCACACACACACACACACACACACCACACCCTAACTGGTATTCAGAAATCATGTCCTGGAGGGTTGTTATTGTCCTAACATCGGCCGTACGTTGCCTGTCCACCAATCTGATCACACAGACCACTAAACATCAACACTGCCCCCATCTTGTGTGTGTGTGTGTGTGTGTGTGTGTGTGTGTGTGTGTGTGTGAGAGAGAGGTTGACTGCTGACTGACAGCTGTCACATAGCCTGAGAAGCAACAGACCGTATGCACTGTGTGTGTCTGTGTGTGTCAGTGCATATGTTGTATGATGGATTGAGTGTGTGAGCATATGTGTGTGTTTGTGTGTGTGCCTCTGGACAGGACAAAAGGTCAGTGTCTGGTAGCCATTTGACTGGCAGCTTCACTGGGCCCATGTTGCACACGTTTATCTGGGGACAAATGTTGATTCCAGCAGATGTTGGTGATTTAATTGGGATCATGCACACATCATAGCTCAGTGTTTCACAATATATATACCCTGTCCGACTTTTAATAAACCGACGCAAATTAACCTTAACAGACACGCTTCAGAGAGTGGTGTAGATGTCCCTTCTTCATTTGTGCTTCTGGACAGCTGCAGAATAAATATTAACCTGATACAAGAATTAAGAGTGTGTGGGAGCATCTGAACAAATGAACTGTATGTTTTTATGTTTGGTTTCCAAGGTTCACCCACTAAAATCTCTTTCATCTTAACTTCTCACATGGTGTTATTTCAATCAATGTTTTAACAATCCAATATCTCATCAGATTTGTCTCTTCCTCCTCGTTTCTCAGTTTTTGTTCCCTTGTGTACTTGAAGGCTTGTATCTTTTCATTATGAAATAGTTTGACTTATATTAACTGAAGCCTCCCATTGGCTGATCCAATCTAGCATTTGCCATCAGTCAGTGTTATGAGTGATGCACAATTGCACTCAAAACTGTAGCCATCCTCCTCCACTTTCAGTGGCCACAGTAAGTTGGAACATAGAAAACCTGTGAGGATCAGAGTTTATCTCATTATGCTGTCCACTTGTGACTCACGACTTAGGCTTTGTTAATGCAGGTTAGGTGGTACAGTGTGATTCTGGGGCTACATCCACTCTATTACGTTTACATTTCAAAGTATATCAACTCTGCTACGCATACATCTGCTACATTTTAGTCCGGATGAGCAGAAACTGAGATGTTTTGAAATGTGGATATAGACACTAACAACTGTTTCTGGTGTTTTTGGTCACTACGTAGCCTTCACTGATTCGTCAGGCTCCCATCACATGACCCCTTTCTGGAATCAAACAATCAGCATTATCCTTGGCTACTAGTGTAGAACATGGGTAATAAATTACAATAAATTAAGCATTGCTGGCTATCATTTTAATATGATATATCTGCTTACACGTGTAGGAGACAAGCTATTGTTTATCAATATTTATTATTTAAGCAATTCCTGTTTACACCAACACACGCATATCCAGTAATGTTATATACGTGTTTTCATGGCGTGTTTGTATGGACAGGGATACAGAGCCAAAATGCTTGTGTAGACAGAGATCGTTTTATTCAGAAATTGCCGTTTTCAAATGAAAACTTAATATTATAGATGTAGTCTATATCTCATGTTCTGTTATTTTTAGTTTAAACTTGCTCAGATCCTATCTTATGGCAGTTTTTGTGTCTTTATTTGGCACACAGACACACACAGACACACACACACAGATACTTAAACCTCTCAATCCTGTCAAGCGTGGCTTCCCTTTGCTACACTTTTTCCATTTATTGCAGATTGATGTGTGCATCAAAATACATTTCAGGACTTAAAAAGATTACCAACAACATCTTCACATGAGTGTAATCCTGTGACCCGGAGTTCTGCAGGAACGTCAATACTGTTGTTCTTTCTGATGAGTGAGCCGCCACAACCACTCATACAATGTCAGATCCTTTCTGTGAAGTTAATTAACACTTGTACTCATCACACAACAGCAGAAATGATTTGAGAAAGGGGCTGTGGGTAATTTTACACATGGATGGCACAGCAGCGTGACTTTCATCTCCAGACATGGTGTCAGTATCATTTAGTAAATATTAAATATTATTGTGTTTTTCTAAACCTTAATTTGAAAAGCTTTGACCGAGTTGACTTGCATAATCTAAGTAAAAAAATGTTTGCATTTTTCAGAAATATGTTTTAGGTCTGCACCCCTGTCGTAGCCCACAGTACCTCTGTGCCGACACTTTGAAACAGCAAACAGAGGAAGCAGTAAAAGACATTACTTATATCACACAACTCTGTTTCTTATAACATGAGTGGGAGGAGCCCCGGGTGCAAGCTCGTCCTAATCCCTTGCTGCTGAAGCTGTAAATCGGGTTGGTCCAAGCTCCTTTATTCCTCTTTTTTCTTGTTGGGGTGTTTTTGTAAAGAAATTGCCGGATTTACCACAGTGCCGTTTGAAGTCGCCGTATGTTTACCGGTCAGCTCACAGCGGATGTAATTCAGTGACGTCCGACGTATCTGAGACGGCTCCGAGTGTCGACCAATCACATTAGATTTAAAAAAAACTTAAATTAATACCTATTGGCTGTAAATAAAAGTGGGAGTGTCCAGGGCGCAGAGTACTGCGTCCTGAGGAAAATCTGCAACAACCAATTAAAGAGCAGCCTCAGGTCCTGTGGTTGCCAAAAGTTTCATGACCCACATTCACATCCACTTGGCCGGCGCCCCACACCAGGAAGTATATGTATTTAGACCGAAATTTACCAAATACAATTTGAAAAAAACTTGTATTGAATTGTCACAGGCGCTTACAGTCTACCAGGTGCATTGTACGAGTAAACTATTATTATTTAATAAAATTAAGTGTAACATTTTCATACAGACATTGTTGTCTCAGGATGTTGGAGCGGGTGGCGCTCCAGTGTTAACCAGCCACCACTGTTAATCGCCAACATTTTAAATTTATATTCTAAGTATTTATTCAGAGAGAGAAGGAAAGAATGGGATCAAGGATACAAGCGGCGAAAATGAGATTTCTTCGTAGGCTGGCTGGGCTCAACCTTAGTAATAGGATGAGGATTTTTGAAATCAGGAGGGAGCTTGGAATAGAGCCGCTTTCCCTTCTCATTGAAATGACCCAGTTGAGGGGGTTTGGGCATCTTGTTTACCTTCCAATAGAGTTTCCTGGCCCAGCCCAACTGGGATGATAATCTAGGTGTAGACCCAGATCTCAGAGAAAAGGCAAAGTGATTTATGTTAAGTAAAACAACTGCGTACAATGTTAAAGACCTTGTTTATGTGGGTACCAACTTGCTCTATATGTTGCACAAACTAATGCGGAGATAGGGGCTTATTGTGTGATGTTTCAGTGTGTGTCGGAAACACACACTGAAACATGTGTAATGCACTCAAGTGGTCAAATTAGCAGAACTAACATGAGTTGAAAAATATCTTCTCATTTAGCGTTAGAAAAGTGGTCACTATCAATGAGAACTGAATAACCGCGCATTGGAGACTGATCCGTTTGCACAGAACATTCAGAATGTAAAAGCCAAGTTTTTTCCATCAAGTTAAAAATGTCCGAGCTTCCTTCTGGTGACATAAAGCACTCAGAACTATTATTTGAAATCCTCAACTTTCTTCCAATTGCCCCACTTGAGTGCAGTGTCCATTTGAACCAAAGCACCATGGGAGCTGAATGGCAGAGCAGCCAAGGCAACAAAGTAGCCAATTTGGAAACACAAATGATCAGGCACTTTCCCCTAGTTAAACCCTAGAGCAATACACAGAGGCAGAGAGCAAATGTGACATCAGTGGTTTGGAGAGTATCCCTGGCCAATACACTATTTATTTGTGTGTGTGTGGGTGTTGTTTCTGTGAGTAAGTTAGACAGTAAGTGAACAACAGGAAATGTCCATAACTCGGTGTTCCTGCACATGAAAATGTGCATAAATAAGTGATGAATGACTCATTTGCTGTCACTCATTGGAGAAGTAGAGTCATTAATGGCAGCACTGATTCATTACATTACTTATATTCTCACTATAAAGACTGTTTCTACTTAAATCTAACTCACTCTTAAGTGAAACACTGATGGATAACACGATTTCCACACATGACATTAACACAGATGTGCACTGCCATTGTCCCCTGCTACCTCCCTTCACACATCCATGAAAAGGAAAAGTCCAGTTTATTACAACTTGGGCTTTATGTTTGTGCTTTGTAGTTTATAATGTAACGATAAGGCTGTATTTTTCATTTTTCAGCAGAGTGCTGATTCTTCATTGCAGAGGAAAAGGATGAAGGTATAGTAGATACAGATTTGTCAAAGTTGAACCAAGAAGTGAGTGTGTAATCTGTGATGGATATCTACAACATAGTGTTTAGATAACAACTTGTATGTCTGTACTAACTTTGTTTTTCAAGATAAGATAATCCTTTATTAGTCCTGCAAGGGGAAAATTTGCTGTTACAGCAGCAAAAGGGAGAGTGGAAATAGACGCTCATAAATAAGTAAATTTGCAATATAAAATCAAGGAAGAAAAAAATATATAATACATGTTGATCTATCCATTACTATAGACCAGACTGTTTTGTCATGGCTACTGAGATAGTGCTTGACTGACATGTCCCTCACTTTCTTGAACAAAGGTCTAAGTAGGTGAGTTTGTTCCAGCATCTTGGTATTGTGCATACTGGCTTACTGGGACATTTAATGGACCTGAGCTGTCATCGCCAAAATCAGTTTCAAGTCAAATTACCTGCAGAGCATAAAGTCTCTAGTTTAACCTAACAAGAAACAGAATGAAAACCTGCCACTTCCTCTGAAGGATCATGCCATTTTCTTTTTAGTGATATTGGTGCACAGACCTCAGCAATTCACCCGCCTAGTCAAATGTTATTATTACAGAACCATAGGCAAAACTGTGCAAACAAGAGCCAAGTTGCACAAAACAGAAATTTCCCTAAGTGTCTCATAGTCCAAACCCAGCCGCCCTCACACCCCAGGTACTTGCCAACATGGCGGCTGCCTGATAAATGGGTGTCCCCTGTGCCTATAAACAAATCTCTCACACACACACATATATACATACGCTCATGCAGAAGGGGCTCGGCACTCAATTCTAGCCCACTAATTCCTATTCATTTAAAACAGCCACCAGGGCACAACGTAGCCCAGCCCGGCCCCAGACACCAGCCATTCATTATTCAGCTGCTTGCTTTATGAATGGCTTACAGGTGGATGCTACAACGGCAACTGAGAAACACTGCTCGTAAATCACAACACACAGACGCGTACACGCTCACAAACACAACCCCCCCCACACCCTTTTTGTTTTTTAAGGAAACGGAGCCTGAAGATGCAGAGCCTTGTGTGTGTCCGAGAACAGGGGTGCACAGTGTCGTCAATTTCCCTCTGTGTGCTTTCTCTTGTTGCTGTTTAATTAGTAATGAGGACAAATATTAGTTTTTTCCAACATCGAGGGAGGGAAGGGGTTGAGAGAGAGTGTGTGTGTGGGTGCTTGTGTGTGTGTGTGTGTGTGTGTGTGTGTATGTATGTATATAGAAGAGAGAGAGAGAGAGAGAGAGACTACCAGACTAAATTAGCTCCTCCTTGTTTTCTGTCAGTATCAAGCTGTCGAACAGTTGCTCGCTCTCCAACCAATGATAGAGATGGCCGCTATAGTGTGTGTGTGTGTGCACGAACCAACACCAAAGCACAGGGCAGCTGTTTAACATAGTCTGTGGTATAACTAATAGATCACACTGTGTTACATTTGTCAACATGACACCTTCCACTATATTGAGTTACACTCCAGGGCTTCCTCTCTTTCTTCTCCTCCCTCTCTGTGTTCTTCTTCATACTCCCTTTCTCTTGCTCTCGCGCTCTCCTCCTGACCATCTAACCCTGGCAGTCTTTCTCCGTCTCTCTCGGCAAATCGTGACTCAGACTATGTACAGCGGGGGGGAAAGCGGCCTACCAGAACAATGCACTGGTCTGGTCAACATGTAGACACTGCTCTCATCCCCAGAGTATGATGGATGACACGATGGACATTCGTGTGTTCTTTGAGAAGTTATTTCATGTTTATATGTCAGGGTTCGGTGAGGTGCTCCTTCTGGAGACAACAAAGCAACAAGATGCTGCCTAAAATGCCTGTGCTCATGTTGTCCTTCATGGTTTTTCCTTCCCTGGTCTTGAACCTAA
Organism: Hippoglossus stenolepis; assembly: GCF_022539355.2. Lineage (NCBI taxonomy): Eukaryota > Metazoa > Chordata > Actinopteri > Pleuronectiformes > Pleuronectidae > Hippoglossus > Hippoglossus stenolepis. The sequence goes on from NC_061493.1 coordinate 5,331,732, forward strand.
ATATATGTTTGCTGCAGGTGACCTCTGATTTTCCGATAGATTGTAGGTAAGGGGGTTCCGATCAGGATTTTTGGGGCAGTTGGCCGATCACCGATTGTTTTAAGTAGTATCGGCCGATACCGATCACAGGGGTCCTGATCCAAGTGACCACTCATGATCTGATTTCCGCTCTATATGCAAATACACACTACAGAGCTGAATCCTACTCAGAACTTTGTCAGTAAATGTCCATTATTAGTCAAGTTTTTTTTTTTTCATTCAGCGCCACATTAAACTCCTGTATCAGCCTGTGTCACATGTTTTACCTGCGATGTCAGCAGCTGCAGGAGTTGCACTGTGCAGGATTAAATGAGAGCACAAACACCTCATTGGCATCACAGAGAAGCAAATGGTGATCAGACACCTGGTAAAACGGCCAGACCGGAAAAATGTAAAAGTAGTCATCAAATCATTACCTAAGTTAGAATACAAAAGTATTAAAAAAAGACGAGTGATCCATCTCAATTCCTTCTCTTCACAGTATTATACCTGCAATGGTCAGACTCAAAAGTGTTTGAATCATTATTAAAATGTTGATATTGTTATTAAAAGTTTGTAGTTTACAGCATTTTTATATCCGTTTGGCTTGAACAAGCGTAGCATAGAGAATTATATTTAATGAGGATTATGGGAAAGCTGGAGCCAATCCCATCTAAAATCCTAGCTGACATGTAAAGGCAAACAACCATTTACACTTGGATTCATACCTATGGGCAATTCAAGAGTTGCCACATAACCTAAGTTTCTTTCTGAACGGTGGGAGCTGGCTGGAATACTAACTTACTCAATTTACACAGACGCAGTGATAATTCTGCACTGAAAGACCCTGGTCGGCTTGTTGGTGCAAATCCAGAACAAAACCAGTTCAAGCACGGAATTATCTCAAGCGTAGATAAATAAAAGTAATTGGAACATCTGATAAAAATAGACGTTTAGCAATATGTAATACAAATAGTTTAGTAAGAATAAATATTAATTGAGAGCAGGGATGTTTTAGTTAAACTAGATATTTGTGAATGAAATAGAATAAAAATAGAATTATATAATCCACTGGAACTTACTTGTATGTTTTGTGTGCTGAATGTTCACTGTGAGAGCAGTGGCATTGCAGCCATGATTGATGGGTCCCTCTCCTTCCTTCACATGCCTCCACTCAGCTTGTGTTTCAAAGCCAGGCCTGTGATTCTGTTTCCACTCTGTCACTCACTCACCTAAAACACACCTACACGTCCTTGCCCACGGACACATGCACACACAAACTCTGATTCTGTTTCCAGCTCGTCAGTCACGCAGACACACACTGAGATATGAAAGCAGGGTGTGACAGCGCATCTGACGGCGCACTCAGCCGCCACACATATACACACACGCACGCACACACACACACACACACACACAGACACACACACTGAGTGTTGCTCAGTGTTGGTTTTGGTTTTCCCTAGCTGACCTCTTGAAGAAAATAGCTTGTTTCAGGTTGTGCTATCTTGCAGTTGTCAGATAGATACACAAATATTTACAGGTCATAGTTAAAATGCTGTGCACGTGTGTGTTTGTTTGTTTAGTTTAACACATTTCAACATTCCAAGTAGATTTGTGACTACTTCTTCTTTTGACTGTAGATATTTAGTCTCTTAGAAGATGCTAACGATGCTAATGATGCTAACAATGGCTGTAAGGCATGACAGTGTGACAGTGACCCTGAAAGTGAGGAAGCTATAAATCCATGCAACATTAATTTTATTATTTACACCAATCCTTTGTCATGTCTAAATATCAAACAATAGGCTTTTACTAAGAATGTATACACGTAAAATACTTAATTCAGTGTATCACACAAAAATGTTTTGATCATAGATGAAGTGCTACCGGAGCGCACTACTGCCACTGTCTTTCATATGCCTCCATGCTGGCAACAACAGTGGCTTGAAGCCTTATGTTTTCGATTGTTACTTCATCTATTCCATTCATATGAACATGATATCTCAAGAACACCCGGAGGGATCTCGTCAAATGTTGTACAAAGGTTAATGTGGACTCAAGGATGAACTGAATAGAGTTTGATCATTGTGACCTCACAAATCACATGTTTTGCCTTGTGAATGCAATATAACAGGAACATCTGCAGGGGAATCCTTTCAGATTTGGTACAGGTGTTCACTCGGATTAATGGATGACCCGATTAGAGTTTGGTGGCCTAAGGCCAAGGTCACTGTGACCTCATGTTCTTGTGAATGTAATGAGGAGCACCAACAGGGAATTTCAATACATCTGGAACACATTTTTTTGGAGAGTTTTTTATGACTTACTTAGAATTTGGAGGTCAAAGGTCAAGGTCCCTCTGACCTCACAAAACACTCTTTTCCATTGTGAATGCAATATCTTTGAAAGCCTCAAGAGAATCCTTTTAAATTGGGCACAAACTTTAACTTAGACTCGCAGATTAGCTGTTTAGATTCGAGTAGTCGAAGGTCTAAGTGGCCTCACAAAACATGTTTTGGGTTCTTAACAGGGGCGGCTGTGGCTGAGTGGGGCAGCTGTGGCTGAGTGGTAGAGCGGTCGTCCTCCAAACCAGAAGGTCTGCAGTTCGATCCTCAGTCTTGCCCATCTGCATGCCGAAGTGTCCTTCGGCAAGATGCTGAACCCTGAATTGCCCCTCATAGAACAAAAAAAAGTGCTGCTAATAGATGCAATGTATGAATGTGTGTGTGAATGGATGAATGGCAAAATGTAAAGCACTTTAAGTGGTCATCAAGACTAGAAAAGCGCTATATGAATACAAACAATTTATCATTTATACATAATATAATGGTCTGCCATCAGTAAATTTCACCAAAATGTTTCATAAACTGGACTCAATGTGAGTCTGACCAAAGATATAGATGTAGACCGAAACTGTATTGTTTGGTGGAGGCATACATCTGCAGGGCAGTAATTCTAATCTCTCCAAATGAGCAAAAGAAAATATATGTATTTCACACTATCCAGTTGAAATTCAACATCTAATCCTACTGAGGTACATGTAGGTGTTTGGGTGACTGCTACACAACATAGATCAAGTTATAAAGCCAGTCTAACATTGAAACGAGCCACAACACAACAATGTGTGGGCATCATAGATGAGCTCCTGTACTTGAACAAATAACAGTACACATCTGATTTTGATTATATACAAAATGTTGTTTGGTAAAAGAATAGGGCCTTGACTGTGAAACTGATTTAAAACAGATTAATTATGTGTTGATATTTGTTTTAAATCAATTCACGTGTCATTCTGTACACATCACTTTAATGATGCATCACAAAGATGGAATCTCAATCAGCTGCTACAATTTGCTTTGTAACTTAGGCATATAACTAATTAGGACTAATTCACCATGTTCATCATCCATTCTGTGAAGTGCTTTATCCATTCAGGGCTAGGTATTACTGTACTTCACTCTACCCATTATTATGTGCATTATCTATTTGCAGGGACAAGCTGAAGTATGGGCAATAGAAAGAGACAAATTGCAGCCAATTAATTATGATGTACAGTAAATTAAGTATGTGACTTAAATCCACTCAACCTTCCACTCCACGGGAGAGATGGAAAAAATGGCTGACGAAAATTATGTGTGGAATGATGAGACGTCTGTAATACATCAAACAAACGTATTTTTCCAACACATTCCCTGCTGTTGCTTGTGACGATTTGATGTTTCAGTGGGGCTCCTTTAATTTGTACATCCACCAAGGAGGCTATGTTTTCATTAGCGTAGGTTTGTCTGTTTTTAAGTTAGCAGGATTATGCAAAAACTACTGGACTAATTTCCATTCAATTTTCTAAAGGAACGGGGCAGGACCCAAGGAAGAATTCCTCAAAGTTTGGAGCACATCAGTATAAACTGGTGGATCTAGGATTTTGATTTCACTTTCTCTAACACTGCAAGATAGTGTCCAAAAGCTCTTCTACAAAGGTTCAGTGGCACCTGGCTTTAAATTAGCACCAGCAAATGTTATTCTCAACATGCCCAATTCCTTATACATCAGAATAAAACATTAATAGAAGGAAATATATATATATATATATTTGCTGCATTTTTCTCATTGTAAAATATTGTACATATTCTGTGTATGGATGTACAACCACATATCCAGCTTAGACGTATACCTGCGTGTCTGAGAACTGTGAAATGACAACAGAGCACATAAAGGAAACCTTGAGAGAACATGCAAACTTGACACAGCCAGGCACATTCAAATCCTGGCGCTTCTTGGGATGAAACAACAAGCGGTCACATTGTTAATTCATCCAATATTCTGGACAAACTAAAGATAGGTTCCAAAATATGCAACCAATACATCCCACCCCCTCCCGTCAGCCTGCGCATCAAAGCTACGCCCCTAAAACACCTGAACGCGCCGTGTCTGACAGCTGTTAGACTTATCCGTGACTCGCTTGCTAACTTCTGCCCAACATCTCTGCTACACCAGTTTATTCCTCGCCGCCTTTCCAGCTTGTGAAGACTCCGGCCATGAGCTGTGAGAACACGAGCAGCGTGTGCATATAGGCAAGCAGGTCAGTTAGTGACAGACAGGTACGCCAGCTAGTCATGTTATTCCATCCAAATGAAATGATTGCTCATGTTTATTACAGTCCTGCGAGGGCCACAGACACAAGCCTTTTCCTCTTTTTTTCAGACGACTTTATTTATTGATGGCTATCAGGACCTGGAGAGGATTTCAACAGTTAAGATCAAAGTTGTTTTAGAAACAAAGACTAAACAAAAAAAAAGGAAAACAATACACATAACTTGTAATCTAAAAAAAAATCATTAAAAGATGAAGTGAAGATCTGATAAAAAAAGGAGAAAATAGGTCATTGGTCAGTGCACTGAAAAATTACCCATAAGTGCTCTACTGGTGCTTGTGAGTAAGTCTCTATAATGATATGATGAAGGTAAGAGGATGATTGTGTTCATGGCTAAGATAAAGCAACGTCCATGTAAATTTCAATCTGGAGTGTTAGAGTCAAACACATTTTACTCCCGTCCATTAACTCCTGCTGAAGACTTCCCACTAACAGCGACCCCGACTTTGTGCTTTGCCACTGAATCTAATGTTATGGTCATTTTAACCAATTGAAAGCTCTCAGTGGAGTGAGGTTAGTGAACGGAGGCTTTACGCTGAAACTAGTGGTGTATAAGAATAGTTAGTCTCCTTTGCTCAGCTTGATCTGTAGCAGTAAGAGTCTAACCAACCCCTCAGAAACGTAGCCAGCTGTGAGGTTTAGGTAACATATGGGACTAACTACCTGCACACACACAAACACTCCACACACACACACTCACACTTGCATGCCCCATGATTCATAACCCAGTGTGTTGCCTTTTGACACAAAGGCAATAGGAGCAGCAGCCTGTACAAGCCTGGACTTTTATTCCTTTCAATTTGTCTTGCTTAAAAAACAAACCGGCCGTGAGCCAGTGAATAAATAAATAAAGCTGTAGGCGCCGAGGGAGGGAGAAAGGATGGATGAATGGGCCTGTCTCAGCAGTGGGGGGGGGCTATACCCACCTTGTGGAAGAAAGTCTGGGATGTGTGCGAGTATGTGTATGTTGGAAAGTCTTTGTCTGCATATAGTCTTTGTAATGTTGGCATGTTGATATGGTTGCACGTGCCTTTTAGATACAGTACGTGTGCATGTATGCCATGTGGAACTATGGTGTGAGGATGCAGTTTACCTATTTGCTTTTGTCTATGTTAATATTTGTTATTGTGTGTATGTGATGTCTGAAAAAACTTATACTGCATGTATACCTGTGTGTGTGTGTGTGTGTGTGTGTGTGTGTGTGTGTGTGTGTGTGTGTGTGTGTGTGTGTGTGTGTGTGTGTGTGTGTGTGTGTGTGTGTGTGTGTGTGTGTGTGTGTGTGTGTGTGTGTGTCTGCTGCCGATCACAGAGTGTGTATGCAGAGTCCACGTTCCATCAGTCAGAGAGTGTCCCAAACAGACAAAAGCAGACGGGACTGTTGCTCTTCTAAATATCTCAACTTGGGACTGGAACAAGCTTCCACGCTAAATCACACAATTTTGTTATATTGCTCCTCCACTGCTTTAAAATGCTTGATTATCAAGTTTATTCAAAATGGGTCATACTTAATAAACCATACTCTTTTCTTATGCATTGTAATTCTAGTAATTCTAAGGGTTTTATTGTCATGACTGTATTCAGATAAAGTTCTGCCAAAACACAAACATTAATCTTCTACGTTTGATTTACATTTGTACCCAACAGAATATTATTCCTTATACAAAAATCTCCTTCAAATAGGTTTCATATATATTTTTTGCTAGAGGTTTAAATGGTTCCACAGGCCTTTTGGTGTTATATATAACCACTGTATTCAACTCTGCCAAGGAGGTGATTTACCCTCTGTGTTGGTGTGTTTGTTTGATTGTCAGCAGGATAACTCAAAAAGTACTGAACCGATTTCCACCAAATTTGATGGAGGGATGGTGTAAAGATCCATTTTGGTATAGATCTGGTTAAAAGGGCTGATCCTGGATTTTCTTGATTTGTTTTTATCACTTTTGTCAGCATTATAAGACAAAGTATTTTGTTACATTTTAAACAGTTTCATTGAGAAAAAAAACATTTGGATATTTTAGTTTAAAAATCTGTCGCATTTATGGTGTTAATGAGTTTGTTGAACTGGGTGAGATCCATTTAATAATTTAGATCTGTTGGAAAAAAAATGGATGGAGGTTTGCACTATTGGAGTGCCATTCTAGTGTGGTGGGGGTTTTTTTTGCTGGAAAAGCTGTCATTAAAGCTAGTGCATAATAGTGATGCACCTGATTATGCAGTGGTTCCATCGGGCTCTGTGTTTGACTCTTCTCCCATCTCGTATTTTGTAAGCCTCTCATCATCCATCCATCAGTTCCTTCCTCTCTTTGCATCGATGCATGTACATTGTGATAATCATGGCCTCAGGTTATTCGTACCTTTGTCTCATTTTTAATCTGCACATCTCACTTCATTTTCCTTCCCCACTCACTTTTGTTCACTTTGTTCTCTTTTAGCTGATGGTAATATGTGGCCTACTATAACCCAATATTAACATACTGCATAGTTTCTTCACTATCAGACTTTCCATGGTTCTTTTTTTAGGAAACGTAACCCAGTATGTACTTTTTGTTGTCAGGTAATAGTAACATCAAACATCACCTGAAGCTTTAGAAAGCCTCTCTCAAAAGTTAACTTTTGAGGAGCCACTGCAATTTAAGCACCTTGTGACTTCTTCAAGTTGTGCAGCTAAAGCCACATTACTCATCTTCTATGGAAGTAACTGATTCTTAGGAGATTATAGTGGCATTCTGTGTATATTTAAAAGAAATGCTTAAAGCAGAAATTTTGAGTAAAATGAATTCTGCATGTGTTTTTCTCTTGGACACTCAGTCTTGATTTGTGAACATGAACAAGTTTCCCCCGGGGGTTTGGTGGATATGGGAATCATTACTTAACAGCGAGTAGAGCAAACACATTAAATATCTCATCCCTCCCTCCTTCCTTCTCCACCTCTGCCCATCCAGACTCCTTCTTGCTCCCTAGACTGCCGTGTAGTTTAAATACACACTTTCCTGACAACCACACGCCATTGATCCTGGTCAACACACACACACACACACACACACACACACACACACACACACACACACACACACACACACACACACACACACACACACACACACACACAGCTGTGCAAGTCAAAACCCAGGGGATTGTTCTGTTAGAAGTGGATTATGGTGGAACGTGTGACTAAGTGCTTGCCGTGTGTATGTGTGTGTGTGGTCAGGCCAATAAAGGGAGTATGTTTTATGACAAGTGAAACGAGCCCAGTGAGAAGCTGCCGAGTTCAATACCTCATCACATGTGCCAAATTGTGCTGTGTTGATGACACACACACACATACCACACACACACACACACACACACACACACACACACACACACACACACACACACACACACACACACACACACACACACTCAAAAACTGATGTTTCTGCACCGGAACTCATTTCCCCAGAAATTGTCCATTAAAAAGATGACAGTCACACTGAGGAACCGTTCACATACTCACTCAGAATACATACACAATAATAACAGTAATCACACACGACCCGTAATAACCAAATGAAAACTAAACAAAACATCAATAGTTGGATGATGAGTGAGAGTCTGAAGACTTAAGTCAGTAAAAACTGAAATGTAAAGTATTGAAGGCCAGGTGCGTCCCTCTGGTACTGTATATTGTGAGGTTGAAAACAAATAGAGTATCAAACAAGAAGAGAGGTTGCACCTTGGAAAAACAACTCAAGTTACTATCTGGACATGTATTTTATAGCTTAATATTGTCCTGCGTCACAGTTCGACCTTAGGAATGAGATACATCAGCCAGGTTGAACTCTGTTCATTTATGCTGCTACCTGTTCTCTGGGTTTTACTCTGATACCTCTCTGAAGTATGTTCACACCAAAGCTATAACATAAACTACTGAAAACAAAATTTCAAAGTTACTTTCATCATGTTGACTGTGAATAAGAGATAAGATTCCCAATCGGTCAAGAACCTCTTTAATTACTGCATTGCCTGTAACTCACAGGTCAGCTGCAGCTGAAACTATGAGATCTGACTTTCTGTGTGGACGGTAACAAGGAGCTTGTGAGGCTGAAAAAGACCAAGCAAGCATGAGGCAAGTTGCACTGCTGACAACTCTACAAGGAATAAATTGAGTAAAGCACTAACTGAGAGATCACTTATGTTTTTTGGTTCATTTTTAAACGGCTGATTCTAAAAATGATCTGATCCGCAGCAAAAAAGTGTGATTTGATCAAAACCATCTGTTTTGTGATCCGTTGCACCCCTGATCAATAATTATGGATTTTGTGAGAGATTGGATCCTGTTAACATAGACCTGCAGTCAAATTGTACTGTTTTAGTATCATTTTTGCTTCAGTCAGTCAGTACAACAAAGTGCTTAGGCTAAATATGCGAATAGTCACTGTTGACGATCCATCCAGAATTACAGGTGACGTTTTACCAAAGAAATTACAGTTAAGGCTGAAATGTCCATGTGAACGTATCAGGTTGTGTCTGTTTCACAATGGACAAACAAAGAAGCACAATGAAACATAATTAAAACAGTTAAAGGTGAATGACCAGAGTTGTGTGCATGCTCTTCCCAGCATGAGGAAAGTGGTCAGTGTGTCTGAGGTGGTTGGTTTTGGGGTTTTTATAGCCTCCTCATTTTGTATTTGGTGGAGAAGGAAAGTAAAGTCTGCAATTAAATGCTGTGAGTCAAACAGTAATACAACGCATTGCTGCAGTAAATGAGATGTTTATGTACACACTGCTGTTTAATACCCATATCAGATTTACCCACAGGCAAAATAAAGGCTACCTTGATAATTTGTGAAAAACATGCATGCAGCCAGTAAATAATAATGCAGGACAGATGCACTCACTTACTGTACACACACCAACCTGCAGACACACACACACGCACGCACACCCACCCCTGCCTGGTCCAAACAACATGCTCCAATTAACAACTCCTTAATCTGCGCTCAGCACACCCCCCACACCCAGAGAAGAACCCTCAGAACCCCGGAAACCTTTGGAATCGTCGAATCAAAGAGCAGACATCTCTCAACAAGGAAGTAATTGGCCTGACCCAGCGACCTCTGGTACCTTCCAGGGACGCATCGAATAAAAACCAGCCACTACGAGACACACCCACGCTGCTAACTAGCGCCTTGGTCGCTTCAAAACGCGTGAAAACACACACTTAATGTATACAGCAGCAAACACACATGCACACGCAACGATACGTCATTAGTGGCCCTGCTTCCCTCATTGCTCATTAGACACAAACTAGCCAGAGATGTTCACTTGATGGGGAGGCAAAGTGGCTTCAACTGCACACACACACACACACACACACACACACACACACACACACACACACACACACACACACACACACACACACACACACACAAAACACATACGCAGGCATGTGCGGACAACGGGTCTCCATCTAGTGAGGACAAGAAGCTGCAGGGCTAATAAGGCAGCCTTGCAAATAGAGAAGAAAGAGGAGAGGGAAGAAAGAAACGATGGAGAGACTTCTATTCCTCCCCACTGTTTAGAGGAGTTTAGATTGATGTTGGGACAGACAGATTGAGACTTCTTTAATTAACCTCACAGGGAGGGAGAAAAGTCTCTATACCAGAAAATGCCATCATTACTGTCCGGTGGATACTGTACATCGACATAATTGGTTATAGATAAAACCAGTTTAACTGAAAAAAAGTTTGTTCCTCAGAACAGACATTTTTCAACAATTTCAGAGAAAATGAAAATAATGCATTGCTCAAGCTTACTTTGTGTAATCTAAAGGTACAACTTTGACATGTAAAAAACAGAAAAATGAACACTTTAATGTACGTAAGTGTGATAAGAACAAACTAAAATGACAGAAACTTTGTTTGAGAAAAAAATATTTGAAGTGTACTATGACTTTTTTGTTTGGCCCACGTTCCATCCACTAACATGGAGGAGGAGGGGTTTAAGACCAATACTGCAACCAGCCACCAGGGTGCGATTTGGTTGCTCTGGTTTCACCTTTGAGGAGCTGTCATGTTGTCCATCTTTATATACAGTCATATGTGTGAGTAAATAAACACAAATGATAGAAGGCACTGTAATAGTGCACACCTTTTAAGTTTTTATTATCAGATAAGACAAAATGACACGCTGTTGATATTGCCATGTTTAAAAAAATATTTTTTACACATCAGTGTATGTAAGGTGCTATTTCAAATACTAAAGGCTGCATGACAATGATTGTTCAGGCACGTTGTGTACTTAAAAAAAAGCATTGAATAATGAATGTCACACTTATTGTTAGTATTGTTAGTAAGTGACTAGCAGTGGCCCCTTGCCCCTGAATCCGCTCCTTTGCTGAGTTGCTGATACTTCACCGTGGCTCACTATCATGTAGCTCTTTGACATTGCACTTATTTATTTGGTCCTGTGATGACATAAAAATATTGATTAGTGCAGCTTTTAAAAAGTAAAATTTAATGCACACAAATAAGGTTTCCCTAACTCTACACCTTTGCAAACATTCAGCCAGAGAGGCAGATAGAACACTTTATAGAAAACAATAGCATTCATTGTTATATCTTAATGAAAAGACTAAGGTAAACTCAAACGTGCATATCTCCTATAGAGGGCCTAAGAAACATTGAAATTCATTATTGCTCCTCTGTCATGAAGCAGGGGAATTATGTTATGATGAACTGGTGCATTACTTACTGACAAACACGCAGCACAATGATCACAGCCTGCACATGTATCTTAAATATATTATATTCACCCATGATAACACAGTGTAATGAAGGTGTTTGTCAGCCATTGCCAGGGTTGCTGTAAATGCCCCCATGCAGGAGTTAAGTGATATTCATTCTATATACACACACTACATGCTGTATGCTAATGAGGCCATTTTATTTACTGGACTTGGAGAAGAAACTCATATCATCATCTCAGTGGTTTATATTGTTAACCAGGTGTAAATATGCTATTTGCATTGTTATCAGTGATACATATGTTTCCTCTTCACATCGAAGGGACAAGCAGACTTAATTCCATATCAACATTCATTTAAATGCCACTAGGTTTCTGGGTGTAATTTATGGAGTGCACACTTTTCCGTACCATGCATGTGTATACACATTAATGCACAAGTAATGCCTAGTATATATACTCAAAGTAGAATTTTAATAAGGACCAAAAACATATGAAAAAAATAACACACACATGCTAATGCACATACGCAGACACACATGGCCGTATAGGCATTAATCCAAAACACGCTCACACAACTGCATGTTAATGCTCATCATCGCAATCTCCCACGCCATCGCCCCTCATAATTTAAACACACACACACACACACACATATGTTCACTCTTAAAAACACACTCACCCTCCTCATTTCACTGCACGTGCACCATACGGGACACAAAAAGCACACACACACAAACACACACGCTCTGTTAGTTAATCACTGTGTTAGATAGAGCGGACGCAGCCTATGCTAATGTCTCAGTTAATGCCTCGGTGGCTCTCCTTGAGAAATATATTTATCGCTTTATTATGGGCTCGTTTCTATAATTCATAGGAAGCACGCCGTCCTAGATCACCCCCAGATGAATAGAGCTGGGAGAGCGGAGAGATGGAAGTGTAATTCACTAAGGTCTGCTGCTGCTCCTCTTCACTTCTCTCTCTCTCTCGCCTTCTTTTTTCTTTTCCTCTGTATCTGTTGTTATGGATCATTATATTATGATAGCTGTTGGTTATGCATGCACCATTAATGATGTTGCCTCGTGGGTGAGACCAACTGTTTGAGCAAGTACAGGCCCTTCTGGGAGCAATCAGAGGGAGAGAGAGAGATTATATCAAATGTTCCAGCACCATCTTAACTTGAAGTTTTAGCAATTGTAAATTAAACGTGTCAATCTATCTACCAAATGGTAACTTACACCAGAAGCATCATGACTTTGTCACTGTGGGCTGGTTGGCATCATCTTGTCAGGACTGTCTCACATCTTACGTCCCTGAGAGTGCCAATGGTTAAAAGTTTTAAAAAAATGCCCACAGGCAATAAGCTCTGCATATGGTCAGCTGTTAAACTAAAGGAATCCCTGACAACCAGGGAGATCATGAATGATTTCTTCTATTCAACAGATTATATGGGTTTACTCGCAAAAGATGGTGAAAAAGAACAGCTACATAAAGATGCCAGAGGTCAAATAAAATGAACAGATACGTCAGCATGTGTAAAATACGAATACCTGACATCTTGACCTATACGATTATTTACCTGTATTTACCTGTAGTATTTAGAAGAAAAAAAAAATTAAGGGATGAGTTAAATCAATAAAACCGTCACTATTGTCTAAACACTTTGGAATTAGCACAGGTCACCTGATCAGGTGGTCGTCCCTGACTGGAAAATGTTGAATCTTAACTCTCATGTCAGTCTTCCCTAGACGTTCATGGTGTCGCTTAAACACCATGATTAACATAGTAAATCAATTCATGAAGCATGCTGGGAACCAAAGGAAACCATAAATAAATGAATAAAAGACAACACTCATTTGTAATTAATGCTGCATTAGGAGACAGTTGTTTTGTTATATAATAACTGCATTTTAGGAAAATGCACAAAGTGACACAAAGGGTGGCGAGTATTCCAAAAAATAAAAATAAAACAAAATAAAAGTGTTTTAAAATTCTGTCCTTCTTTGTAAAAGCACCTTTTCTGTTTTATTATCCTCTTCTGTGCTGCATTGCTGCCCCTTTGTTTGGGACTCTTTCTGACGCTGTGTGAGCTAGTGGAATAGAGTAGAATCATTATTAATAAAATGAAAAAAAAAGGAGGTTAAAAAGAGAAGTGAGATGATTCTTCTCTCCCTCCCGGGGGAGCGACTATTTGCTCTGACATTTCCTTTGCCTACTTGAGTGTTTTCCCTAAATCATCACGACTGCTACAAGCCCAGAGAGGGAGGGAGAAGGAAGGAATTGTTGGTACAGAGGCAGCTTGAGAAAGAAGAGTGGAGTCATGTAAAGAACTAAAATATAGAAATAAAGGGAGACATTATGCATGCTAATGTCATGGCAAGGATATCAGTGTTTCCAATTGATTACCTCGATTGCTGTGGCCCATCGTGGTGTAATTTGTGCAGCACTTTTTCCCCACTGTCACTATGTCTGTCTGTCTTTCTCTCTCTCTCACAAACACATTGACCTGTCTGTCACAGTCTGACTGGCCATCGGCAAGACAAGGAGAAAATCCTGGCGTGTCGGTGGGCCATCAAAATATCCTTTGTCGTCCTCAGCAGGCAGGCAGAACTTGTCATAACACCGATACTTGCCGCTTTAGCCGTTGAAGTTACTGCGACAGACATGCAGGTCTCAGTTGGCAGGCAGAGCTCTGCTTAGGACCTGTGTACTTGTCACTAGAATCAGTTGCACACGACGGGATTACTGCGTGCAATCACAATAATCAACCCTCATTGGCAACCCCTCCCAACTCCAGCTACAGCCACAGATTGAATCTAATTCCATAGGAAACTCTTGGATTTATTATGTTAAGATACAACATGTGAAATAACAGCAGATATATTATTTAGACATTTGCTCAGGTAAAATTGACCAAAAACCACCAAAACTGTCAATGTACAACATGTGTGTTGGACAAAGGAGTGAGGAGGAAAGAGGGAAAAAGAAGCTGACCTCAGCCTCTCTCTCTCTCTCTCTCTCTCTCTCTCTCTCTCTCTCTCTCTCTCTCTCACACATGCGCACACAAACACGCACACACCATCCATCCATCCATTTGGCAATCATCTTAGGGCAAGCATTACCAATGTTTCCTACTATTTCTGAAGGGGTCATAGAGGTGATTTTGTGTGTGTCTGCGTGTGTGTTTGCGTGTGTGTTTGTGTATGTGTCTGTGTGTGTGTGTACTGGCGTTACTAGTTGTGGCCTGACAGAGGTCTGGGTCACAGCACATTTACTCACTGACATGACTAATTACACACACATACACACACACACACAGACATTTCTAATTATGTCACACTGCTGTGTCACTGCACAGTGTGAACAAGGACCACATGGGGCCACAAGGTAACAATAACTTTTACTGTCCCTGTCTTTCCTGATATGACCCCCCTCTCCTCTTGCCATCCCTTTACTAGAGATTGCGATACAGATAAGATGTGTTCTTTAAAAATCCATCCATTCATCCATCCATCCATCCTGCCAGCCATCTTTTCTTCTTCCTGCCTCCCACTCTCTCACTGCCTTTGATACCCAATGACAACGTTATGGATCACTGTTGGTTATATTTGTTATATATGTGTGTGTGTGTGTAAAGGGGAGTCTAACTTGGCTGACCATTGCCCTTTATTGGACACATGGCAGTAACATTTTTCATTAGTACGCATACCCACATATGCACATGATAAATCCATGGGATGTCATGTCCTTAATTTTGAAAGAAATGAGAGGTGAATGTGTGATTGGTGGATAGATTGTGAGGTTGTCTGAAAGCTAGAGGAGATAAGATGAGAGCCTTGTGCTTGTGTCAGGGCAGAATGACAGATTAACAAATTGTGCTTCATCACTCATCACTTTTCCCCCAACCTTCTCTTTACGTGTGCATTTACTAGACTTTAATAATTGCAACATAAGCACAGAGAAAAAGTCCACATGAGTATTGATAAAAATGGTTGGATTAAAAAAAAAAAGTTTAATATTTGACAACATATTAGATAGATTTACACACAGAGCAGTTTCTTTTCATGGATTGATTTTCCAACTCATACCCTAGTCAGGGTTGTGGTGGCATTCTAACTGGGGACGTCATGGATATGTCCTTGGGACGCCCAAACCGCACCTCTCTAAAAAGCAGCGTGTGCATTTTCCGTCCAAAACCCTCTAAAGCACAAGAAAGCTAAGCAGCAACATTTCCCTGATCATCATATTGACAACCCCTTGATAGAAATGAAGACACCAATTTGCATAAATCGTTTTGTCATGCCCTTTGGTTATGCAGATGTGACAAATTAAAATCTGTTCTTTTGGTTTAATACACTCATAATCCATAGTGTGCTATTTCATCAGTCAATTCTGTTTATAAATGATGATTGGATGGCAGCGCATATACTAAACTACGTTTCAAAGGTTTGTCCTGTTATATGATGCACATGAGCTATGTTTTTTTTTGCATGTGATGACATGAGATGAAACATATTGAGTGTAAAGTAAGAATATGAAGATGGAGAGGCTCAGAGCCGGATAGACCATTTATTTACGATTTAGCAAATTATGATGCAGTTAAGTGAATATGATTAAATAAAAGTCTGTTTCAGATCAGATAAAGAAAGTATTGATGTAAAGTCAAAAACTTTACTCTCAATTTATCATGAGCTCAGATTATGGATTTTGGAAGGCCAGGGTATTGGCTTAACATACTGAAAGATTTTTCATTAGAAAATGATCAAATTCAATAATAATTCAGTTAAATGTAATAATCAGACATTTTAATTGTGCCAGAACACAGATGGGTATGTACATTGTACAATACCCAGTCCGACTTCACTGCTAGGTCCTTTTTCCTTCTACTTCCTTCACTTTTATGCTTGTAAAACTGAGGGTAACACTATGAGAAGAAACTGTCTGAGAGTTTTGCTATACCCAGCTCTCTACATATTGGTATGTGTTTTACCCCATAGTAAAGTATGGTCTTTCAACACAGCTGTAAATACTTGCATTTAGAGCTTCATGTGTTTACTGAACTTTTATGGAAACAACTATAAAACATTTGTGCTCATTTGGAACAGTTGTTCTCATATTGGGGTCAAAGGTCCTTCCTGTGGTGGTCTATAAAGGAGGGTCTGATGGTCTCCTGGCAAATTTGGATGTCACCTATTGAGGACATTGGACAACAACAAATTCACCACAATGGCCCAAAGAATTTCATATTATCAAACAAGGAATGTGTGGTCAAATTCTGATCTATATTTCCGTCCTTGACGAAAGGTTAGGGAAGAGCATCTAAAGGTGTAAATGGTGTTTGGAAGTTGATTAAGACTAAGGGGGCACTCCACTACCTGCTTGCCCCTTAAAGAGCTCTTTATTCTGAACATGATGAGTCCAAAGGAGCACTCTCTCCAACCATCCAGGGATAGTCTAGCCAACGAGGCAGGCAGTGACAGACAAATGCAGAGCAGGGATATAAAGTGCCTCTTCACACTGCCAGTTAATAGTACCAGAGTGGGGAGCAGGATGGGAGGGAACCTCTTGGCTGCCTGACCTCACGAAGAGCTCTCAATTCTGGGCTCACTGAGTCCCAGACGCCCATCTCTGTCCTAGACCTCCAGCCCTTCAGCCCTGTGGGGTCAGAGCTAACCCCACAACCCTACTCTGGAGGCCCAGTAATAGGGCCGGGATGAACTCTTCAAGGGGAATAAAAGCCTCTTCTGTCCCCTGGGCTCTGGCTTTTTATACTGGGAGAATTTCCACTATCTGACCAAACTGTTCCCAATACAGTCTTGAGATTACATTTTTTATGCCAACCGAGTTAGAGTTTTCCATGATATAACCTGGTGAAGATTATCAATAGTCTATAAAAACACTCAAATAGAGTCTGTAGTAAGACATTATGATTTAGGACTTAAAAATTGATGAACGTGAAAATGGACCCCAACATAACAGTTTTGAAGCTCAAGTGGAAACAAAGCCACTGTTGAGTAGAGAGGGAGAGCTGCAGTGTAGAGGACATGTGAAGAGGCAGAGTGGAAGTTAAGTGGAGGGATGGAGTGGTGAACTGGAGTCGGGGTAGAGGAGAAGAGATGCAGAGATCAGCACAGGTCAGAGGAAAGTTGATCAGGAAGACAGAAGAGGAGACAGAACAGGATACTGAAGTCCCATTCTGAGCTACACTACAGCATGTTGCTGATGTTTAATCATAAAATAGTATAAAACAAAACTTAAATCCTGCAGTTTATGTTACAGGGCAAATTTTAACGCATGATTTTTCCAAATCAGCCCAGCCAGTGGCTGGAGGCATTGCGTCTACTGGTTGTTCGCCATTTTTATAAATACAATTTGTCAAGGACGCTTTGAGAGAATTCTTTCAAAATTGTTACAAACTTTCAGTTTGACTCAGGAATGAACTGAATAGATTTTTGTGCTTAAAGTTCATGGCCGCTGTGACCTCACAAAGTAGATTTTGTTGGCCTTGTGAAAGCGACATCTCAGGAACACCTCCAGGGATTCCTTTCCAATTTGGTATAAATGTTTACTTGGGCTCATGGATGAACTGATTAGAATGTGGTGATCAAAGATCAAAGGTCACGGTGCCCTCCCAAAGGTTTTTTTTGGGCCTCTTGAATATGACATCTAATTTCTGCATTTTGAGATATTCCTCAAATTTGGACCAGTTGTTTCTTGGACAGTGGTCCTCAAGCCATTTGGTTAAAGATGTTTGAGGATTTATAAAAGGCACAGTATGGGCCAGTCTTTTGCAGAAAACATTTCTGGAAGGCACTACATCCTGCCAGGAAACAGCCACATACATAACAAGCTTGTAAAGCTCCAATTAGTTGTTTTCACACTTTGGTTTTTGTATGGAGTAAATTACGTAATATTACATGATAATTAGTCAACTTTAAAGGTTGTGGTGGATTTTGTTACCCTCACAAAAAAATATTAGAGGGGTATCAATCTTTTTATCCAACTCTGATCAAGAAAGTGATAAAGCATATTTCCAAAAAATTTGAAAGATGTTGAACGAGAGAAATCACATTTTATTCTGTATTTTTATTTCAAATATGTTACATTTTAGAGATGTTCTTTCCTCTTTTATCAATACAGCCATCCATATTAAGTCCAAAACAAAACTGGATTCACAGTTTGGTGATGAAAACCTTGACTGCATGGCCTGCTCGGAGTCCTGATCTCAAACCCCACCCAACACTTCTGTAATGAACTGGAATATCGACTGTGAGTCTTGGCATTAAACAGCTGAAGCTGAATAATTTCATGTATCTTTCTACTAATAATATCAACTAATAATATCAAATTACCTAAACCATGAACTATACAATATAGACGTATTTGAAATAAATGTAACAATATATTTATATCTATTGAATATCAATAACAGATCAAATTGTGATAATGTAATTCAGTCAAATCCAGGATGGACAGATGTATTTATATTACACATATATTTCCCTATGTCACTCTAATTGTAATGCCACCTCCCCCTCTGCTTCCTCCTGTCTTCCCATGTGATGGCATGACACAGTGGAGGGTGCAGTCACATTAGAGTCTATGCAGGGTTAAACTCTAGCACTCTTATTCCATGTGGCAATTAGGCAAGCAGGCATTTTGGAGCTATTGGGATTGCTTTAGTCACTTGTGGGAGGTAATTAGGTGCATTTTATGTAAATGTGACCTGGAGAAAAACAGTTGATTCTCTTCCTTTGCTTTTTTCTTAAATTTCTCTACTCTTCGTCTTCTTCCCCATCGCGTGTCCTGTCCCGCGTCACAGTCCCTCCCTCAGTTGCCACAATTTCGACAAGCGTCTTCCTCCACCCACCTCCCCCCACCTCTCTCTCTTTTTTTTGTCTCTCCTTCCCTTCATCTCTCCTTCCCCTTCCATCTCCCGCGTCCACATTTCCCAATCTCCCACAACACCTCTCTTCCACCCTACAAATCTCCCTCTTTCTCTCTCTCTCTTTCCAAGTCAGACCACTAATTAGAATTCTGTCACTAAGTAAATGCATTGTGACCGCTGGCTGACAGCTCCTTGTGTGTGTGTGTGTGTGCACGTGTCCACGTGTGTGTGAGTGTGTGACAGTTTGGGCAGCTTGTTGGCGGTGACGATGGCAGCCGCCTGGCATTTTTAACGTGGCAAGGTGCTGCTCTCGCCACTGACCTGACAGTCATTTAAATTACACAGAGGATGGCTGCTGCTGGTGTGTGTGTGTGTGTGTGTGTGTGTGTGTGTGTGTGTGTGTGTGTGTGTGTGTGTGTGTGTGTGTGTGTGTGTGTGTGTGTGTGTGTGTGTGTGTGTGTGTGTGTGTGTGTGTGTGTGTGTGTGTGTGTGTGTAAGGAGAATGAGAGGGAGATTGAGGAAGGACCATTAGTAGCTGTGGGATAATTCACTGACTCGCAGGTTGACTGATTGTGTCGCTGACTGACTCACTGACTCATTGTTGGAAAACAGACAGACAGATAGGAGAGGCTTGTTTACCATGTCAGCTCACCAATATAACACAAATCTGTATCTCTCATAAACACACACACACACACACACACACACACACACACACACACTTGCAGAAAATGCGTATAATGTGAGGAAAACAGGAGATGAGACGAGGAGGAAAATAAAATTGTGGAATAGGAGCTGAAAACAAAATTGGCTTTCATTGCCTGACATCCCACTGTTGATAAAGAGATTGACAGTGATGGAAGGAAGGAACCAATGAGGTGAATAAATCTGTAAACAGCATTTACCCGCTGAAGCTTTTTAAGTCACACTAGCATTATCAGATTGTTTTCAAAAAGTTCACTATCTGTCCTTCAGCACCAAATCCCCCAAACATCTTATTTTGGGCATCGGAGCCTGCAGAGCTGTACATATACAAGTTTTTGTTTGAAAAGAGAAAATGTGATTCATGGTGTACACAAGCAAGTCCCGAATGAGAACCAAAATACATTTTGTAGTTGTTAAATATCAACAGCATTTTCAAAAAACATTTTTTTCACATCAGAAAAAGTTCAGCATTTTCAACTTTGAGAGTGTTGTTCAAGACATAAAAGCAACTCAACAAGTTGTCTATGTACACATGAATGCCAAAATAAATGAATCTAGAGCACCATCCTCCAAAGTTATGATTAGAATTTATTGGGAAAAAAGTGATATCTGAGTGACATAGTAATTGTATTGCATGGTTAACTGCATTCAGTCACGCCCATCTGAAAAGTCATGTATTTCCCACTATGCATATTCATCTCCATACCCACAGAAGCAGTATAATGGGCACATTTTGTCTGCAGGTGAAGGGATATTTTCATTTGACTGCCGAATGTAAGTATCTGGGACACAAAACGCTTCTCAATGTGAGAGCACATACACATTCTTTTCCTCTGTGTCTGAACAAAAGGTTTTTGTTGAGGTGGATTGAAAGATGATTTTCCCAGGTTTTCAACCAACAATGACAACACAGAATAAGTGAACACTGTAAAGATTTTTCTCTCACATTTGTCAAACTTCAAGAATGAGCCTTGAGATTCAGTCTTGTCTTCAACAGTAACTGGTTGCACTGAAGCACAACAGGCTCCTAAACTTATGTGATGTGATCTTGTTAGACTCTTAGGTTTCAAACTTTATGGTGGGTTTTGGGGTTTTGTGTTTAGTATGTGCAACAAGTTGGAAAGAGTTTCAATGCAGAGTTCAAATAAAAGGGAGGAGGAGGAGGAGAGCCAAACCTTTACCAAGAGACAGAGGGGCAGACTGTCACTTACTGCTCTGACTTGGCATCGTAGCAAATAAACCCACAAGCTGCTCTCTCCGATCCAGAGTCTGTGACTCCAGAGAAGTACTGTTCACCCAGTGTGCCATGTCATCCCAGCTTCTTTTGGGGTTTGGGGTTTTTTGTATTGCATTGTAGGATGATCATCATTACAGTAACTTTTAACTTTATGGACAATGCATGGCCTCAGGTTTAACTTTGTTACTTGATTCCTGACTTGTACACAGTCCTTAACATCCCGATACACACCCTCAGCCTGAGTCCTACACTGGGTCAGATACACGCAGGTACTAAAGAGTTATGTAATGTGTAAGAATTACATTTATAAAGATTAATGGGTGCAGGCATGTGTTGTGGGTTTGTGCAGCTTATTATGTAAATCAGCTCATATAATCCTACAGTGAGCTGCGATGATTTGTTTTTAATTATGAAAGCCAATCACACCACTTTTAACCACCTCACTTCCAAACAGATAACTGTCACTACCAGCAGTGAATTAGCTAGAACAGAACTCAACCATCAAAACACGAGGACGAGGAAGCCATAGGCCATTTGATTTTAGTGACTGTGTGTAGCATGTGTGTTTAATCGCGGGTGTCAGGTTGGGTCACGGGTCGTATGTGAAAGGTTCGGGTAGTGGGTAACAGTTCAGGGCTGGTACGCACATTTGCCAGTGCGGGTTGGTGCGTCCATGTTTTCAAAAATTTAAGTCTGAGCGTTGATCATGTGATTTAATGATTTATGGCATCATGGTGTGTCTTGCCAAGCCAGTCAGCAAAGGAAACACCAACATGTGTGTGGGAATGTGTGAGTAAGGTTCAAGGAGACCTGAAGCTTACCTGCCTATATGTGACATAGGTCAAATGGTTTTTAATGGTAATTTTGTCCCATGAGTGAATACATATGCAATCAATACATATTTCAGCGTGTGACTGTGAATTCACATTGTCCTCAAAGCTTTGCTATTAGGATTTTAGCATGAAAAAGTGAGGCGGTGGTGTGTGATCATTAGAAAAGTAAGTGTATCAAAGAAAGGGGAAAGAAATTTATTGTAAAGGACAAAGTGCAATGCGGTGCAGAGAGAGAAAGAGAGAGAGGGAGGGAACAGAGTAGACCCTTACAGAGCAGTCCCCTGAAGGAAAACAGTGCTCAGTGTCACCGCCAGCAGACAAGCCACAATGACAGCAGCATGGTAAAACACCTCTAATGCACCTCTATGGGTTTTTACTGCTTCTCATATAGCAGCAAGGACACACACATGACACATGACTGCACACACGGGCATATACACACACACACACACACACACACACACAAACAAGCCAGAGATGGGGACACTTGAGATTCACGTTTTTGTTTGTCACCGGGGCAACATGCTTCAGTACAAACTCACGCACACAATGTGGACATTTATTATTCACGCTTTTGTTTTGTACACAGACAACATGCTTGGTGGAGGGGAAGATAGGGGGGAGGGAGAAGGGGGAAGGAGGGAGGGAGAGAGAGAGATAAATAACAGTGATAAGTCTTGTCTTGTCAGAGGACAGGAGAAAGGCTGAGTGACATATGATTGGTCTCCCGGTCGTGAAATATGCATGGCTTTTTCAGCAGCCAGAGGAGAGGAGTTAATTTAGGCCTCTCGCTATGCTCGGGGTAATTAAAAGAGATGATCGATAGTTTCCCCCCCGTGACTGATAACAACCGCCATGCACACACAAACACACACACACACACACACACACACACACACACACACACACACACACACACACACACACACACACACACACACACACACACACAGACTTACACTCACATGCAGACACTGACAATGCACCGACAACTGAACCGAGTATACATGCACATGACAGAACCTGCTCACACATGCAGAAAAACAAACAGGGAATAAAGAAGCGGAACAATGGCACCTTAGTCAACCAGTGTGTCACTTTATTGACAAATACTACATTACAAGTTTCCTTATGTTTAAGATTTTTGCATCTAAAGGAGAAATAGGTTCACCATGTGATGATCAATTTTGTCATGCTTACAATTACACTGAAATGCTACTAATTGATATCGACCAAATCCACAGTAAAACACATACATGTACATTTTCAAAGAACACTGGAAAGAGAAAAGATAGAACATCGTTTCCCACAACATAACCAACTAACTTTAATTGCAGACACTCATGTCTACATCTGAACTCAGACACTGACAATGCACTGACAAGTGCACAGAGCATACATGCACATGACAAAACATGCTCACACATGCAGAAAAACCAACAGGGAATAAAGAAGGGGAACAATGGCACCTTATTCAGCCGTAGTGTCAGGTTACAGAAAAATACTACAGTACTAGTTTCATTTTAAGAGAAGACATAACCAACTAACCCTAATTGCATATACCATAACCATAATATACATATTTATTTATTTTTCTGCCACTGTAATTAGACATTGAAGAGTAAAACAAAAACAAGTGTCTGCTGGGAATCAGTGCTAATCTCCTTGTGTGATCTCACTTTCTTCTACACTCAACAGGTGTGAACTGAACTCAATGTCTGTAAATTGCATCAATATATCACAACTGGAGAACATTACTTAATTTGATGGCTTTTCTTCCGAGAATAATAACCTTTGGTTGGGCGATGTCAACTTAATTGGCATATGAGGATGTATGCAGTGGAACATTGTGATGGACGATGAAATTGGGGCATCTTAACAATTACTCTTTACTACCTCTACTAGGGCTGAAACGATTCCTTGAGTAACTCGATTACCAAAAATCATTGATTCAATTCTTTGCCTCAAAGCTTTGTTTAATCCATGTACTGCCGGCGAATGTGTGTAGACGAGCTCTCGTACTGCTCAGTGGCCGCTGTGTTTCACACGGATGACTATTAGTGTTGCCCTCAAAGTGCAGACGATTGTCTGAGTAAGTTCACAGATGACGTTGCCAGTCGTTGTTTTCACCGCTATTTCTTGTTCTTTGTTCCCTGTGCATTACAAAGGAACAAGATGTTGGGTCAACTTACACACACGCAATTAATTTAATCGATGGAATGATCGATAGAATACTCGATTACTAAAATACTCGATAGCTGCAGCCCTAACCTCTACCCAATGGATTCGACAACTGTGAAAGACAGTAGACTGTATATAATGATGAACGACGTTAATTCCTCCCACGATCCAGAAATGAAGCCAAAATATCTTGGATACAAGCGCTGCCATCTTGTTCTAATGACATAATATGGAAGCGCAGTCTGGAGCCACGATATCGAGGTCCTGTCGATACACACACTTGACCAATTATGAGTAAGTCTCAGCTGTAATCTTGACATTTTACCCCATTTTAATCGAATCAAATAACAAATTAAAACTTAGCGGCAAAATGAACACTTCGGGCATACATCATTGTGATAAGAACTACCTAATATGACAAATCCATCTTTGTGGAAAATGTATTTGATGTGTATTTTGGCGGTGTTTACAGTCAGTTTAACACAGCACCTTTGCTGCTAGATGCACCAGCTTTTTAAGCAGTTTTATTGTAAAAAGGGACCTTTTGATTCAAACCTCAGACACTTTCTGTAGGGTTGCCATTATGCTGTGTGAGTCTTATCATCAGTAACCTAACTTTTTTGAACAAAGAAATACATAGAAAATAACAAAGATTTATGTTCAGTGTTCTGAGGTCTCTGTTAACAAGGCAGAGAAGAAGCGAGTTCAGTCCTCCAATCTCTTCCATAAACAGGCACTCTGTCATCAATATTGTAGAGGAATCCATACTGCAGGAGTAGAAGACTAATTAGAGCCAGCTCTAAATTATTTAACTCCCTCTGATTTTATTGATTTGTCAGTTCAGAGCTGTGACTCAGAGCTGTAAAATTGACTCTGCTGAAAGAGACATGCTCGTCTCCTGCTTTATGGCTGTCAGCACATAGACAGTGATGTACTAATACAGCCGCTCCACGCTCGCCGACACACAGAACAAACAGAATGAGATACACTGTAATCATACACGTGGACAGAAGCGTACATGCACACAGTGGATTGTAAAACCATCAAGTTGCGGCATTAACCAGCATAATTAACAGTGCTGCAATTAAACACTCCCAACACGCACTCAACAGTCACACACACTCACACACACACATACACACACACACAACTTGTGAACTAATTACATATCTCTCTCAATTAACACAGATCTTCATGTGGAGTGCATGGAGCCCCAGGGATCCTAGTTAGCCACCTGTTACTAATATCTCAATTCAAGAATGACATAACATAACATCAATACACACACACACACACACACACACACACACACACACACACACACACACACACACACACACGCGCCTTTGGTCAAAAGCCCACACAGCAATAAACAGCAGTTGCACTTGGAGCGGGCCCCGACTTATCTGCCTTGTTTGATATTTGCTGAATTGGTTAAATGCCTAATTGGTTAATTGTAGAGGGATTATGTTCAGATGACTGGGAATCAATTGACCGGGCACGCACATTAGCATGTATGATTGACAGCAGCGGGAAATGATCTCATATAGGCTGCGAAGCAAATCAGGAGCAACGATTAACCAATCAGAGCAGATGTCAATAGATCGTCCAGGGCTGGAGGTGAGCAGGAGCTTATGACAGAAGATAGTCAAATAAATGGTATTAATGAAACACCTTAACCTGCACTGGATTGATATTGAATGTTTTTTTTAAGAATGTGAGGATTTGATTTTAAGTACCGTTTGTGACTTTTGTTATTGTATCCATTAAGGAAAGGGAATAGGTTTTCTCTACATTCTCTGTACTCATAAGATGTATCTTGCTCCAAGGCTACATTAGCCACTTCTGGCACGATACACGCACGCTCCAACTGCGTGGTTATTGTTGCATTGTGGGAAATGTCTGCGGCCAGTGTTGACAAGGAAAGAAGAATGCATGAAATACAAAAAGATCATATCTCTACTTTACTTTGAATCCTTTTAAGTAGTTACAGATCATCACTAATGACACACCTTATTGTTTAATCCTCAGTGAGTAGCGAAGGAGTCTGGGCCTTGCTCAAGGGCATCTTATCAGTAGTTGTTCAGGAGGAGAGTGGTGTGTCACTTATTTACTTTCTACTTACAGATGGGCCTTAATAGGTTATCGGAAAGTGCTAGCCTTTCTTCTAAGTCTTTAAAAGTACGACTGCACTGTGATATACCAGTCAGTTGTAACAGGAAAGCTTTCTTTAGTGGCCCTCTGCAAGTGTGTCTTCATAATCTATGTGCACACATACATTGTGTTACATTTATCTATACACCTGATACCCTGGAAATCTGTGGGTGTAGGTGCTTGGTCAGGTTCAAGTTCACATGGGGGTTAAACTGCTATTTAACAGTTGTGTCTGCTAAATTGTCTGTTGCAGCTGTGGCCTCATGACGTTATGAGACAAAGGAACAAAGATAGGTACAGAGATGTTGTCCAACCAGTGACCTCAGGCTACTATTGCATGGAATCCATCTTACAATTTAAAACCTATTTCACAAACAGTTTCTGTACCTTATTTGTAACTTTGCTGCTTTGTCACTATTTTGTCCCAATTTGCAGGTTACCTATGCATCCAGGTGTACCAAATGTACACATGGAAATAAGTTGCCTTGTCATGAGGAGTCCAGCTTGTTTAAAAGTGTTGGGTATTGTTTTTTGTGGCTCTGGAGGAGCTTTGTTGAGTTGGATTTTTTTGCTTGAGTTATATCATGGATGAAAAGCCAGGAAATCTCTGCTACTTTGATTCTCTCACACACACACACACACACACACACACACACACACACACACACACACACACACACACACACACACACACACACACACACACACACACACACACACACACACACACACACACACACACACAGAACAACCGATACTGATGACAACACAAGTTTTGTAGCCAGTATCTCTGGAACAACTCAAACTTATTCAACTCTTTTAGTTATGTTGAGGGCAACACACGTGACTGTGATTAGACATTTTCAGTGCTCCTGTGTTTTCTGTATTTGTAGTGCATTCTTCTAGAGTGTATGTGTTGTCAAAGTGATGTTTTCTTTATTTGCTCGTGTTTCTTAAGTGGCTTTCATGCTTTTGCAGTCACCTTAATTAATTATTCTGAAACTTTACCGGTTAAGTTAAAGCTGTACAACAAAAATCTATTAAAAAGGACATGGGGACAGGTGTAATGTTCTTGACACCAGTGCTGACGTGTACAGTAGCAGGTATCAGACATAAATGACAAAGCGCCATGTCCACTGTTAGATTCAGCAGCCAACAGCACAGCAGCAGATGCTTCAGATGCAGGAGCACTGCAGTCAATCCGTCACTCTCCAATCATTTATCAAGCTCTCTCTCTTTCTTTATCCCTCTCCTTCTCTCTTTTTCTCTCTCTTCATTTATCAAACTCTCCAAATCAAAAGAAAACCAGCAGACCCTGAGGAACACCTGGCCTGCACTGACAGCGACCTGAAAAAAAGCTCACGGCAACAAAAGAATTTCATTTCTAACCCCAGTGTCAATCAGCAGCAAAGAGATGTGACTATTTTTCATGTAGCTGGAACCGTGGCGGCCCTGCAAGCGCAGGGCTGACTGGACACAGATTAGAGGTGGCGTTACAGGCCACTCCCTCATTGAGCAACAGCCAGAGTGTGACTGCTGTCCCTCTCTATTACTCTCTCCCTCTGTTTAGCCCCCTGCAACAGCAATTCTTTCTTTTTTTTATTTATTTATTTCTATCTCTTTCTTTCTCTCTTTTTCTTCCTTTATATCTCTTTCTTTCTTCTTTCTTTCTTTCTTTCTTTCTCTCTTTCTTTCTTTCTTTCTTTCTCTCTTTCTTTCTTTCTTTCTTTCTTCCATTCATCCATCCATCCATCCATCCATCCATCTCATACCTGTTCTTTTCCTCCATTTCTCCACCTGTCTGAGACATAAAGCTGGCCAGAAGAAAAGATGGATTGGACCGAGCTGAGCAGCTTGAACAAAACCTGATAGATCAGAGCAGTCACAGGTACTGATTTTATTTCATGCTGTATGCTCGAGCTGCAGTTTGGCTCGAGATCCTCAGGAGCTGATGTGGAATCCAAGTGGTGGTATACTGTCACAGAGCGCCAGCAGCAACCGACCGTCAGGCCTCGGTTGGCCAAGCAAATGCGTTGCCGACTCACCTGTGACTGCTCGAACAAATACTTCAACATCTAGAATGGCAATCAGCCATACCTTCACCAAGGTCTAATAGTCCCCTTATATTCAATTAAAACTCTACACACTCATAGATATCAGTCCTTAGAATATATCAGATTTTTCCATCAAGATCCATTAATTATTCCCTGGGAAACCTGAAAATTTGAAAAAACACCATCTTCTACCAATGTATTTTTTGATTTTCTTTAAAACAAGCAACACAGCAGTATCAGGGGTGTAAACCCCTCAGGAGAAACAAGACAGAACAGAACAGCTCGGCCCACTGACACAAGCATTTAGACAAGAAAGAGACCCATTGCACAATGTACAACTACACTTAAAAGAAAAACAGGACAAAAAGTAGATTAATTTAAAAAAAATTATAATAATGTAACAAAAGTGACAATAATAATAAATACAACAAAATAAATAAATGAGTTCCCATTCTATATAAACCCTCGAGTAAGAATGGAGGAAACCTCGGAATTAAAATCTGGGGATGCACAGTGTTTCCCACAGAATTAATTAAATCTGTGGCGGTAACAGGGGTGAACACGGACGAAGGTCACTCTCACATGTAAACAGATTCCAAGTGACAGGTGCACGGACTGAAGAGTGAAAGATAAGCTCTAGTGTGAGAGAGAGAACTGCATTGATGCCACCGCTGAAACGATGAGGTCCGACTCTACGTGGACAGTAAAAACGTTATGGACCACAGGCCAAGTATGCGTCAGCTGCAAATAGCGTTGAGCCCACCAAGTTACAAATCTCTTATCTTATTGTAAGAATTGTGAAAGAAAAAATAAGTGTGCTGGAACAAGCAGGTATAAAGAATAAAGGGTTTGGCACAAGAGGTTTTTGCGTGATGGCTTAGGTTGCTGTTGAAGTAAGTTTCTACTTGGGAACAGACACTGTGCTGCAACCGTCTCTCCAGGATAACAAACCTACATTACCCTGCGCTTAATGAACACCCACATGATGGAAAGAAATTCTCTACCAACCATTTCACATACTATACTTAGTCTTCTCACGTCTTTTCAAATGTGAATAACATGGACTGCATCACACTGTGTGTGGGGGTGCTTATATGTTAAGATATGCATGTATGCACCCAAAGAGACACTTAAGTTTGCATGTATGTCTCTTCCTGTCAATAATTGTGTGTGTGTGTGTGTGTGTGTGTGTGTGTGTGTGTGTGTGTGTGTGTGTGTGTGTGTGTGTGTGTGTGTGTGTGTGTGTGTGTGTGTGTGTGTGTGTGTGTGTGTGAGTGTGTGGGGCGACAGATGTATCCAGTGGCAGTCCCATGAAGAATGAAGTCACCTGGCTTTCCCCTGTCTTTGAAGGTCAAGGAGACCCACTTGCATATTCATGGTTGAGCGCGTGTTTGCATGTGTGTGTGAGTGTGTGGAACTGTGGGTATTCTTGCGCGTCCACGTGTGAGTGTGTGCCGGGATCGATGGCTTTTAATTGTTTTTTCCTGAGCTGTGGAAGGAAGTGCCAGCAGTTATTGATTGGATGGAGGAGTGGAAAGAGAGAGAGAGAGAAAGAGAGAATACAGAAAGAGTACAAAAGAGGAAGACGGAGAGAGAGACAGAGACAGCGTGGCAGACAAGAAGGAAATGTGACAAGACAGGGTGGCGACATGGAACATAGAATCATTGTCTAGTGGGTGGATGAGGGGAGAGGTGTGTGTGTGTGTGTGTGTGCGTAACTCTGCATGCTTGTATGCAAGTGTGTGTGTGTGTCTACAGGGGAGGGAGGTGAGGTGTCATAGGGTGTCTGATCTTGATGCTACACACACATTGTGGCCACACTCACTAGGTGCATTATTGAGTCAAGTGTTGTGTGTGTGTGTGTGTGTGTGTGTGTTTGTGTGTTTGTGTTTGTTTGTGATTCAGGCCTTTATTTTGTTCTTCTTTGTTATATTTTTTACAATGTTAAATCTTCTAGTTTCAATAGAAGTGAGATTGTGTCATGTGTTTTCTGAACATTTTCAAAAGTAAATGCAGATAGGTGCCCAAGATATTATAGATAGTATAAAAGTAAAATAATAATATTCATCGTGTAATGATTCATTAACCTGCCTGTGCTTCTTGAGTATTTGCTTTCCTCATAAATAATAATAATTTAATGACATTTATAAATGGCTACATCTCTTTGCCGAGTGGATGAAGCATTGGTGGAAATTAGAGTAAAGTTTTTAAGGGGGGGGGCCTTCAGAAGGAAGTCATTTGTTTCAAGTGCTCATGTTACAACATTTTGTCGATAATTCAGCAACATAAATGGTATAGAATCATTGACTGCTTTGGATCTCAGACTTGATAAAGAACATTATGATAATACAATAATTATTGTTTTGTATAATATGCCATATTCTATTTTCACTTTCATAACTTCAGAAAACCTCAGAGTTGATAAAACAGATTCAGAACCGCATTAGAAAATACATGATATGCTATTAATTAAAATACGTATTAATGTTATAGAATATCTCTTTTCTTTTTATTTCTGCTGGCTGTGGCTCAGGAGGTAGAGAGGGGTTTTCCACAATCCAGAAAGTTTGTGATCCAATCCCTGGCTCCTCCATCCCACGTGCCAAGTGTCCTTGGGTAAGACTGAACCCCAACTTTCTCCCTGACAGTGTGTGAGTGATGCATGTTACAAAAACTGCTGCACATAAATGCACTGTATGAATGTGTGTGTGAATGGCAAAAACGGTACTGTCAAGAGCTTTGAGTGGTCATCAAGACAAGAAAAGCTCTATATGAAAACAGACCACTTATATCTTATATTAGCCTATTGTTAAAGGTACCTGGGGATCTATATAGTCATATCCATCAAAGACAAATGTAATATTTAAGCAAACCCATATCTACACTATAAAACAGACAAATCATTATGAAAGCTGACATTCTCCTTCGGTATGTGGGTGGTTTAAGATGTTAATGATGATTTTAAAGGTTCTTAATCATTTACATAAAATGTCTAAATTGAATACATCTTGAGTTTAGATTAGTGTTGAGAGGAGTTTAAGAGACTTGTTTGTTTCCTGTGTTGTTTGCTTTCAGGTCACACTATTAAACTTTGGCTTCACAGCGATTAGTTTCTAGTGATCCGAAAAAAGAACGAGAAAGAGAAAGAAAACAAGCAGCTCCACATTTGAGCTACAGGGCAAGATGAAATTGGAGTCAATGGTGTTGGTCAACCCTGACCCAGAGTTAGCTAAGGCTTGTTTGGATGAAATGTGTGTGTATCTCTATCCTGTGTGTGTGCGTGAGTGCGTTTGCGTGTGTGTTTGGACTAAAAGTAACAAGCTTTATTCCCTAACAATGTTCCACCATGCCCTCATTACACACAGGTTAAAGTGGCACTCTGCCCTGTCTAGACAGCTAAAGAGAGCACACACACACACACACACACACACACACACACACACACACACACACACAAAAACACAGGTGAGAGTAGACTGTGGCTCGGTTTCTCTGCTGACCAGACCACAAGTCAGCAGTGAGAGGTGAAAGTGTGTGTTTCCTAATTACATTTAATGCAATGAAAACAGTCGTGACTCATCAGCTGAATAAAAGTGTTACACAGCAGATTGTACTGCTGCTGTTAAATTTGCTGCCATTAATGTTTCAGGTTTTGATATTGTTCTTTGGTCCCGCTGTTGCTGTTGTTTATGCCTGTTCTGTTATAGTTGTTAATTTCTTGTATTTTCTGTTATTGTTGTCTTTTGCGATCCATTTCTGTAATTACCTTTGTTTATACTTTTTGATATTGATGTTGTTGCATCTGCTGTTGTGTTACGCTTTGAATGCACCACATTATTCATCGTAAGGATCAAGAGGGTGTATTTTCGTTATTTATTAAGTAAATTGCATATAATACAGGGTTATGTTTACAATTGAATGTTTTTCTCTGAGACAATGTTTTACTTTGTACCAAATCAGACCCTCATTCACTCATTCTCGCCAGTGAATATTATAGACATGATTTTTTTTTACTTTTTAATTTAGAATTGAAACACATCATTACTTCAGCATTTCAGCTTATCGCTTTATTTTTATTTCAAAATTCATACATTCCTTTAAATGTCCTGAACTTTTCATCACACTTTGTCTGGGATTAACCACAAAGTAAAAATGTGTTCAATGGTTTGATTTCCAATTAATTAATTATACTACATAAGCTAACCTAATTAGGTGTGTTTTTGTGAATGCACAAGTGAACATACTGTGCTGTGAAATATTCATCATGTGTTTTTACACAAAACAACGCTAGGTAACGGATATGACAAATCAAGAATTCAATAATAGATGAATGCTGAATAAACATTTACTTTACTTATAATGAAGCAGTGCTTTAAAGGACATTTCTCTGGATATCTGAATCTGGATATTTGTATAATATATCCAATTTATACTCAAAACAACTAAAACAGTGTTCTGTAAGGTAGTAACAAATTGTTAGTTAATTGCAGGGAAAAAAAACGTTTTGATAGGTTTTTGTAAAAAAATATTTTGGAGAAAACAGAGGTATTATATTGTGATATATTTAGAAAAAAAGTATTGCACATGCCATGGACATTACTTTTTGTTAAGGCCACCATAAGGGGCAAATAAAATGGCTTGGGGGTTAATGTAGTGAGCAAGGCAGCAAATAGGGAGTGATGTCAGACAAAGCTCAGGCACCCATGCATATGCACGACCCTGGGGTGTGTGCGCACACTCACACGCAGGGTGTCCATAGTATTTTCTCTCTCTCAAAGAAAGAAGTGTTTCTTATTCCTCCTTCATTGCACTCCAGTCTCTCCATCTCAGAGTCCCTCTCTCTCCCCCACTTTCTGTCTCACTCCGTGCCCAAAAACCTCCATTCCAAAAGACGTGATAATCAGCGTCTACTGAAGCACGGCAGAAAAACATTTAAGTGAAGAGAAGGTGCTGGTGGAAACAGGGATTGGGGGGGTGAAGTGGTGATGGTGGCGGTGAGACTGTGGCGACAACACACACACACAACACACACACACACCACACACACACACACACACACACACTCACACACACAAGGCTTTGCTCTGCTCCGCCACACTGTCAAATCTGCCTTGTATTCACACACAAACACTCGCTCACTCACACACACACACACACACACACAAAGATTCTCTGTAATAGATTCTCGTCTTGACACTCAATTCCGTGGCGAGACGATCCCGCTTTATCCCTCCCTGCATCAAATATTTAAACACTTGTATTAGTGGCTGTGTCATCCCCTCAAACACCCGCAGCTTAGGGCACCAATCTCCCCTCTCCCCTTCTGTCTCTCTCTCTTCTTATTTCTTTTCTGTCTCTCCTCTACCTTGCTCTCACTCTCTTTCCTCATCTTCCGCAATTCCACCCCTAATATCCACAATGTTATCACCTGCTTGCCTGCCTCCACCACCCCATCATTTTATATTTTTTTCCTTGTGGAGTGTGATAGAGGAGGGGGTATGTTTTTTTTTTGTTTTTTTTGCT
Source organism: Hippoglossus stenolepis (assembly GCF_022539355.2). NCBI lineage: Eukaryota > Metazoa > Chordata > Actinopteri > Pleuronectiformes > Pleuronectidae > Hippoglossus > Hippoglossus stenolepis. Next base: position 5,365,708 of record NC_061493.1, read on the forward strand.
CCCCTGTTCTTTTCAGGGTTTTTGTCGCGGGCCGAGAGCCCTTTTCAATCTTAAGAGCCACAGCTCTACAGATTGCAACAAGGAGAGGGGGAGATGGAAAGGAGAAAGGGGGATAAAGGAAGGAGGGGGAGAGAGTGAAAAAGGGAGAGAGAGAGAGAGGGGAAGGGAGTGGGGATCGGTGGCGGCGGGCTGTGCGCTTGAATGATGTCTTTCAAGAGGAGCAGTCTAGCTTGTCAAATCGCCGGCTGCGAAATGAATTGGCATATCTGTTGGGCTGTTGGGCAGAGATGTCGCGCCGCGGCGTTTCATATTCCTCGATAAGGCCAAATAACGCAATTGTCAGAGAGACAGAGAGAGAGAGTGACAGAGAATGAGAGAGTGGAGCCAGTTAGAAGAGAGAGGTGGTGGAGAGGGGGCAACAATGAAGTGTGTATGATCGACAGAAAGCTTTTACACCTGATATTTTCTCCGTCTGTCTGTCTGTCCGCGGTTTGTGTTGCGGCACGCTAATGCAAACCTTTTAAAGCCACTCAGCACATGAATCGGCCGCCTTAAATCTGATTGCTTCGCCATTGAAGTTTTGCACCTCGGGGCTAACACCATGACCTGCTCATTTTTGCAAGATTATTACAGGGCATTTCTGCTTCAGATAGGATTCAATAAAATACACTCACAGTGTCGAGAGAGGGAGAAGCAAGTGATAAAGGTCATGAGCCAGATTTGAACCCGACATTGCCTCATCAGCCAGTGTTAGGACCCCACAGCTCTGACATGGTCTGCTTAACTCTCTTTCTCACATTGAGGTGTTGGTTCTCTACTGCATTGCAAACTAGAGAGATTATTTTTTATCAAATCAGGAAGTAAGTATTACCTCTAAAGGTGATTTATTGGGTTAGTCTGTAAAAGCAGCTGTATAATGTCCTCTGTGGGATGTTTTTAAATCGTGACCAATAAGGACTGAAAGTTAAGATGTCTTGGCCTTTGCTGCATTGACTAAGAACATTATTTTTCTACCAGTTTCTTAAAAGACCTCAAACTTCATAGCGGTACAATACTATTGTTATGCTGTTTACAGATTTACAGTTCCTTAGTTATTCTCCAGGAATTATCTAGAAAGTCTGTATGTGAGAACGCAAATATCCGAATCAGTTCCTCTGGACATTCACAGGAGTTTTTCCAGCCGCCAAGTAAAAACTCCGTCTGAGTGAGCCCATGTGAGAATACAACAGGACTATGTCAGGAAAATTCACAGTGAGATAGTGAATAACACTTCTATAAAGTGACGTATGGAAAACTTAAATATAAGAAAAGGAAATATCCAATATCTTTATGAAAAAAAGGAGCCATACACATAGAAGACACCCAAGATATTAGCTTGAAAAGACACAAGAAAAAATATATTTTTTGAAGTATAAAGGTCTTTTCTTCTTTCCTTACCCCACCTTACCTTTCTTGCCATCCTCTGGAATGGGAACCACAGGTTTGATAGCAACTGCACTTTACACCTGTAATGAGAGATTTTGACAGTCTATCAAAAAGTCGAGGTTGCCATCTTATCGTTTTATACACTTTACTTCTGTCTTGGGACAAAACAATAACTTCTCCAGTCTCTCTCATGCGGTTTTACTTTGTATTCGATTGTGAACATATAATTCCATTTAAAGATTTTGTTTTCAAATGGTAACTCTGATTTATAACAGATCTTATTGTCATAGGTTGGGCCATGGTTACCAATTTAATAGCTGCGATCTACATGGGAATGTGGTAACATCAACACAAATATGTTTTTAATAATTACCTCCCCATAAGCAAAAGAAGCAGAAGAGAGGAGACGAGGTCTGACTGAAACCTTTAAATCTTACCATCATACAGATTTCATATACAATGAGGGATTTTGCCAACTTGTAGTTTAACCTGATCATTTGACTGTTTGCTTATCTAAGTTTGTAAGTTGGTTGAATTTGTGTCGCTGCGTTTGCAGGTCACCATAATTAAATGGATATAAAGTTTTCATATCCAGTAAAACCAAGCCAACAAAGTTATCCTTTAAATTGATGCACCCAACAGACCAGAGTTCACATCTTCTGCAGCTTTTATTTACCACCAGACCTTCTACTTCTTGTGTCTATGTGAGTGTAGTTATTGTGATGGGGTGGGGGGATGGTTATGTGAAGTGTCTCTGGGTGGGGGAGAGTAGTGCTGTCCGTTGTGTAGACTAGAGTCTGGTGTGGTTCTGACAAACTGAGACTTGTTTGTTCAGTAGCAGAGTCCAGAGAGAGTGGGAGAGTATCGTTAAGGGAGGCCACTGTCTCCTGAGCTTATGATGAGGGGTGTGAGGAGACATACCATCACATACACAAATACACATCCACACACCCACATAGGGAATGCCTTGGTGGGCTTGAGTGTGATAGCGGTGCAGAATGTGACAAACTCTGAGGGCTATTTGAAGCTGTAATCCAGTTGGGAAGACTAGTGGACAGACTTGTTGTCCTGTGCATTACTACAGCTGGTGTTTTGTGTGTGTGTGTGTGTGTGTGTGTGTGTGTGTGTGTGTGTGTGTGTGTTTGGGACCACAAAGGTGATGGCAGGTTGCTTCATGCTTACTAAGAAATATGCAAAAGAAACAAGAAAATGCTGTCAGACTCTGACAGTGTCTTGTACATGAATGGCTGGAGTAAACACACACAGACACACACACACGCACACGCACATACTCTATGGTAAAATAGCCTCTTGCGATTACGTTGTTGAAATAAGTAAAGTTCACTGACCAGACTGACTCCTACATGATTCACAAAACACTTTTTCAGATGGAGATGAAAGAGAAAAGTCACCCCCTAGAGAATTATAATGAAGAAACATTAACGGAGAAAGAACATTAATGTAGTAAATCATGGAGGTGAATGGGGTGTGTGTGTTTCTTCCAAGTGACTTTTATAAATCTTCAACAAGATTTCTTTTGCAGCCGAGAGAGACACAACATATCATGTCGTTCATTTGGTTTAAATATATTAAATTTAATACATTTTCAAATATTGTTAAAATAGATGTTAAAATGTTAAAATTACCACAATTATTGGAACTATAATAACAGTTAAAAAGTAAACAATAAGAAACAATTTAAAAGCAACTTGAAGGCTACACAGCATTAGAGCACAAATACAGAAATAAAACATTTAAAATTGTTTAAAATTAATAATAAAACGTTTCAGATGATTATAATTACCTGCCTCATGTCTAGAGTACAACAGAGTTATATTTACATTCATATTGAAGTCAACTTAATCCCTTTTAACTCTTGGTCAAATTATTATCAATGACTATCTAAGTCCTGTTTTAGTCACATAATCCAGGACCAAACACGATTTTCCGTTTACTTCTCTTTGTATGTTATTAAAAAATAAATAAAAACTACTGGTGGCATTGTTATTAAAACAATCCTCTTATTTCCTTTAGTCTATAAAACTTCTGTACATTGCTCTGTGACAGTAGAAAAATAAGCCTGATTTTCCATAAATGAAATGATTAATTTTGAATAACTTAGTGCGATCTGAGTACAGTTCAGTAGAGCTTTCTTGCTTTCCTGTCTTTCCCAGCACTTGACAGCAGCCTTTCCTCTCCCCTCCATCTGCTACGGCCCACGTTTCTCCTCTGTGGTCGGCCCATTAGCTGGGTGACCAGTGGACTATGTCAGGGTGGCCTGGTCAGGCCAGCACGCAGCTGTAACATGGATGGTGCCTTTCACATTAGTGTGCTGAACAAGGAACAGGAGCAGGAGCTTTTCCATTAGCACCTCCCACGAGCTGCCACGATCCTGACAGAGTGAGAAAGAGAGAAGGAGAGAGAGAGAGGGGAGGAGAGTTATACAGACCATGTTTTCTTGCACGCTTCTTTACAGTGATGTGAGCCACTCTCACTCAGTCCATATTCATATGCTGGGTGTGAAACATACTTTAGTAACAAGATAAATAAAGGAGACAGTATTGTGTGAAATCGGGATGGGACAAGTCCCCTTTATGTGATTCCAACTTAAATGTATAATGCCCTTAAACTAAGAATCGTCAGTGAGTTAAGTTAAGAAATGTTTTTGTTACCTTAGAATGAGCCATAGGGAGTTTGTCCTCTTCCACCACCATTTCTACAGTAGATTAAAATGGACAAACCAAATGCTGTCTTGAGAGAGGGCCTGTCACTGCTTGATGCCATTACATCTTACACACTGAACCGTCAATGGGATAAATAGTTTTCGAGTTTGGTTCTTGACAAATAATGAGACAAATTAATCAACTTGGATTTTCTTTCTCAAGGTTGTTGTTTTTTTCACACAGCAAAAAGAATGTGGTCACTCTGTCCAACTCCAAATGTGGTCTGAGTGATCGGATCTCAGGACCCGTTTGGATGCGTTCAGATCTGAACTTAACACTGTCTTGTTGTGATCGAATAACTCGGGACAGAAGTTGGTACCAGGTCTTGTAAAGGTGTCTGTCCTCGACAAAGAGCCACTTCCCTTCGGGCCGCAAGCTTTTTGTCATGTCATTTGAGATCTTCAAGCCCTGGCTGAAAGATGGTTGACATGGTTTATTTTTTCAGACTTTAAATCTTTTTTCTTTATGAGCCCAGTAGTCAATTGCTTATGAGTAAATTTGCATTGGATTTCATTAAGGGTACTGAACATACCTCCCCAAATTTACACCAATGGTACATCATTTATTCCAAAGACAATCTTATTGTATTTTAGTGCTACAAAATATAACTTTTTACCACTTGAACTCTCCTACAAATCTGCCTTTTTTCATTTCCATTTGACTTTTTCTCTAAGTCTTGAGGTAATTACAACAGACCGATTGAAAAGAGTTGCCTCGTATTTCATCAATGCTTTGCTTTTTAGAATTTCTTTGCTTCTTCATCTCCAGCGGCAGCATTGACGTCTCTTTTGTTAAAGTGATCAAATGATGAGGGTCTCATTTGCTGTGATCACAGGGCCACACGTTCCCAAGTCTTACCGAGTTTTTTTATTTATTTAATCTTTTTTTGTGTCGCGTTTCAGTGTCGTCTTCTCCTGTCTGTTCGCTTGTAATTTGATGTGGAGATGCTCGTTATGGCAGATCAAAGGCAGCCATCTGCGGCCTGTCAGCCTCCCTCACACAAAGTGGGAGGTGAGATGAGATGATGTACAACATGCAGCTCACACGAAGAGAGAAAGACAGAGAGCGAGGGGGGGTCTATGAGGGATAGAGGAATTAACAAACTAGGACAGAGGAGTGTAAAGAGAGGGTTAAACACCAACAGAATAAAAGAATAAAATAAAATAAATTTGCTCACAATTATGCATGCATAAAAGTGTAAAAAAATGTGCACACAGAAGTTCATTATTGACCTTGAGAACAGTATTTTTGACAAAACAATTTCACAATTATCACAATTTCAACTTCAATGTCTACTGACGGGCTTTTTCAAAACCTTCACCCTATCTGTTTATCATCTGTGAAACTGGATGCAAAAGTGGCATCATAGTTTATAATCATGTAAATATATATATATATATTTGCTGCTTTCACTCTTTTCTTTCCCTGTTTTCAACTTTTTACCCTCCCAATAATTGCTTTGATCTTTACATAATCAAATAATTCAGCAAAAATCCTCCATGACCATAAATTCCTTATCACACCTCTAAGTAGAAGCAGGTTTGTAAAGCAAGCACCAGTTTGCATAGAAGCAAATACATAATATTAAAACTGGACTATGTGAAACCTTGCTGTTAAAATTATTCCTGCCAAAATTTTATTACACATGTACACCAAATATTTTTACAGCCTCTAAAACCTTTTTACACATGCACACATTAATTGCTTAACTATATTACACATTCACAAACTCAGATTTGCGAAAATTGTTAATTTTACAAGTTCACACATTAAGAGACATGAATATTTTTTCTCTACTTGTACACAATAGGTGATACACAAGCTTAGAATTTGACTCTTTGAACATAGATTGAAACATAGCTCCATAAAACTTTTAATGATATAACATATCTTTTTTCTGTTGCTGTGACAAAAATTAATTAAGATTTGCTATATTCAACACATTCAGTAGTCACTGGCACTGCACAACTTTAGCTTTTGTCCGCACAATGTATTTAGTGTGATCAGCTCAAAACATCAGATTATTGTCTTTTAAATTTATTCTGCTAAATTAAACGGTTAACAGGAACTAAGGTCAAGAAACTCGTCAGACTACATGTAAAAGTTAGCTGGAAACCATCTACCTTAAATACTCTGCATCAATTTGTATAATGGTGACTCTCCAATAAGTGTTTCTGTGATAAGTGCATAGATGTACAAGATGTAGCATGACAAGACAATAGCTGCCTAGTGATGAAGGGCACACATTACATGGAACAAGACACAGAAATGGACAGGACAGGACACTGTAGGCACGTAATGGTACAAGACCCTCATTACGCAGGATAAAACACCGCAGAGGACATGACATTAAGTGATCGAACCCTCTCAAGAGAGATAAAAGAGATGAGAATGACAGAGCCAGGGACAGCGGATGAGAGAGAGTTTGGGAGAGGACGAAAAGAATGAACGAAGGAAGGATGAAATAGAGGGACAACTCCTCTCAGAGTCCCTATCCCTCAAAATAATGATGATGTCTTAGTTGGTTAAAAAGCCGTGTTAAATATTGGCCATGTTGAATATCAGGGAGAGCTGGCTCAGAGAGATGGATGGCTTCTTAAGTAACAGCATCCTGATAGATACGTTGGCACCGGAGCCAAGCATGACGTCTACTGTGAGGAGAGGAGGTTGTGAAATATTGCAGGGGCACGGAAAAGGACAGAGGGAGTGAAAAGGAGGTTGACAATGTTTCAGAGATAAGGCCACACACTTATTCTGCATTATAAGTAACACGTTTTTCATTAAATATTGTACGAAAAAGGGACAATTTCAGCAAATGGGTGAGAATTTATGGACAGCATGATAAACCACAAGCCCAAAAGTTTACTTTGCGTCCTGCAATATCTGCAATGGTAACAGAGAGATAAGAGCCCTGGAGGATATCTGTTAGCAAAGTAATCAACACTTTAGTAAGAAAATGATAATAATGCACCTTTCAAGACACTCAAAGATACCTTACAGATATAACGATAAAAAAAACAGCAAAATATCAGGACATCAACAAAACAAGATACAATAATAGGCTAATAAACTAAGTAACAGTGGTTCATATTGGTCCTGGTCACGGAGATAAAGTCTAAACAGGTGACTTCTTAGTCAGGTTTTGAAGGTGGGGATAAGTCAATGGCACATCTGGCTTGTATGAAAAGGGCTCCAGAGACAAGGGGCTTCACAGACCCGATAGACAAGTTCTCTGCTATCCTAACAACTGAGGTAGACCTGGCATCTATGGGGGTTGATTATTATGATAGAACATGTCTATCACAATACACTGGCGGTACACTCTTGTACACATCAGAATGACGAGAGCGAGAAGCTGTTAGGATGAGGCCTGCCTGTCTGCTGAGGACAGTAAACACTTTATGGACATTCTGACAGCCCAGTGAGGCAGCCAGTAGCCAGTAAAACATTTACATTACATTTCATTTCAACTTTGTGGTTTATGTTTCCTGTGTATTTTATACATTTTGTAAATATTAAAATAATATAAGGTTGAAAGACATTTTCAAATCATTATGAAACAGTTTCATAATGATTTTAACATACATTGGCAATGGTAACATAACATTGTTATTTGGCCGATATACCATGTTGACCATGCAGTCCTCTAAAGTTTAATCATTTTTGATTTTGCAAATATGAAAAGAAATATTTAGGAACAACAATACAAATCAATCCATAACTACATCTCCGGTTTCAGCCCACTATAGTTGTATTTGTCCAGCCACAGTTTCTTAATGATCTGAAAATAATTGTATCATACAATACAAATTTAACAGATACAAGAAACATTAACATCAATGTTGGACTAGCCATTAATTAAATCCCATGAACAGGCCAGGCCTACCTCAGTCATCAGCATAGCAAAAAATGTGTCTTCTGGATTTTATTCAGACCTGTATCCACGTGCGGTGGGATTAGCGGTGGAAAATACTCTAGTGAGGCTAGAGTGGCCGGCCTTGAGAAGTGTGTGTGAATTGAAAACTATATACTTTAAATTATCATATCAATTGGTCAAGATATCGGTTAACAGTAAAAAAAAATATTATAAATGTCCCTCCCTAATATACGCCAAAGTTTGTAGGATTCATCCTCTTGGGACCAGGGATGTCTGTACAAACTTCCATGGCAATCCATCCAACAGTGGTTGAGATACATACAGTAACTCTGGACGGAAAGTGGTGGACCAATAAGAAGACAGATGTTGCTGTTTTAATAATGGATGACAAAATGAGCAACAAAATTTAGGCTTTTACCATAGTTTTTTCCAGCATACACTGGCAAGGCAGAAATATTTTTCTAACTTTATAGTGTGGAGAAATTCTGACCTTAGCTGTTGTTTTTTTTACCATGAACATGAAAGAAGATGAATATCATGAACTCCTATATACTGACCTGACAGAGAAAAGAAACCGCTTGAATCAAGTGAAGTCAATTGGAAATTCTGCATAATCTGATCTTAAATTTGTATCACAAAAAATTGCATTGAATTGAATTTGGATTTATAAAAAAGGGAAAAATGTTGAATTATATTACTACCAGCAAATGCATGACCCATGAATGCAAGACTTGAAATTTCTCATTAAGAAAGGCACTTATTGCACAACACACTTGTAAATATCTGAAAGAGAAGGTTTATTTGTCATCATGGTGCGGGGGGGAAAAAAACAGGCAAACCTGAAGCTTGCCTTCGAAAATATGTCCATTTATCATCACCTTTAGACTGCTCTTACCCTCGGAGGGTTATTTTGTCTGATGGGACTGAACCAGCCCTCCTCCCCAACCACTCCAATAAGTGTTTTTCAATTACTGCTGTCAGCCCGTAATCATCTCGTGATGAATAGTCTGATATCCAGCCTTTATATTCATCTGCCTTCTTTGTTAGATTGTTTCTAGACAAGGCTGCACTTGTGTGTGTGACTAGACGGAGAGGTAATGCATTTTTTTATTTACAAAGTATAGAAGGTGAGATTAAACGAATGGCAAAGTTAATGAATTTTGCCTTGTTTAATTTTTCATAACACAAACAAATATAAATGCTGCTTTTGTGAACAATTAAACCATCCACTGCCATCCCTGAGAAGAAGCCGCAGACATTATGTTGATCAAATATTTATGATTATTACTCATCATGGATAATTATTGCAATTTATTTCTCTTTTCTCCTTTAACAAAAGCAAAGGCACAAACAAAAGTGGCCTAATATTATCATTTAGAAGCATTATGTAAATACAGTTTTATGCAGAAAGCATGTAATTGTACCAAATGAATGGCCTTACAAAGCAGATAAGGGAAATGTTGATTTCATTACTTTTGGCTCATTATAGCAAAAGCAGAATGGTCAAAACATTTTGTAAATACAGAAAATAGACATTGTCTCCGTATAAATGTTTATCTAAAGTACATGGAGGAAACAACAACAATAAACTAACACAATTGTTATGAACAATAAGTGATATCATTACCAGGCAGCAGAGCTTGCAGGTTAAGGAGAAGCTGGTCTTGTCTGTGTTGACAGATCCAGGTTTGTGTTTAATGTGCTTCTCTGAACAAGGCTCCACTACCATTCTCCGAGGAGGAAAGGTTTTCATTTCAGGGCCCTGAATGCTTCAGGTTTTCTGTGCTGTACATCGACTTGTTTTTGCTCATTTAATCAACTTCTTTGAGGAAAATGTTCCACTGAATATATCCTGACATCATAGGGCTCAGCCTCAGGGGTTTCAAACACAATGCTGATCTAACACGCTTTTTGTTTGCATCCGCAGAATCTTTTTCCACATATGACTTTGAAAGTGGAAGTTCATGTTTGAATGCCTGCTCATTTGTAACAGCCGATGCAGGAGGCTTTCAGGTTGTTTGTCCTTTGTCCGTACGTCCAGTTCTTTTGAACACATTATCTAAGGGAACGCCTTGAAGGAATTTCATCACATGTGGCACAAACTTTAACTTGGAGATTAGAATTTGTTGGTCAAAGGTCGCTGTGACCTCACAAAACAGGTTTTGGGCCATAAATGAAGAATTCATGTGCTAATTATGACACAGTTTTAGTGCCAATGTCTAATGGGACAAAATGATGAAGTGATGACATTTTATATCCAAAAGGTCAAAGATCAGCTTCAATCTGACATCATAATGTTCTATAAAAACATTTTTCTGGACATTATTCAGCACCATAACTCAGGAACGGAAGGAGATACTAGGTGCGTTCGACTTGATGAGGTGCTGTGCTGCGCTGACTTAACCTGATGCATGCTTGTCCTAACACAATGCATGCTGGTTAGAATTTTTGTCCGACTTCATCCAGTGCTGCAAAACGTCACCAGGTCACGTGACCTTAAAACATTGCGGGAGCGAGCCGGCTGCAGTCAGCCCGTGCAGTTGCTCTCCTCCAGCTGCAGCACCTTGGGGCCGCCTTTGTGACGTCACAACTCTGCTTTGATTGGCTGAAGGCTTCAGTGACACGCATGATGTGTCTTATTTTTTTATTTTAAGAATTCAGATGCGTTTTTTTCTCCGTATATTAATGTAAGGTGTTAAAAGTGATATATCATATATATCATATATATATATATGATTGTGTGAAGCTAAATAAGCACTGGTAGTGTATCTGTTGTTTCTGTTTTGTTATTCCATGTGCGCCTTATTTTGTGTTTCTAATGTGGGGATTAATACAGAAGAGAAAGATTCTCTGTGATTTTTTTCTACAAAGAGGACGTGATGAATCTCATTTGCTCTGTATTTACAAGTCACAGGTCACTTAACACTAAAATGTTATTTAATTCACAGCTGAAAGTAAGTTCTCAGTCACCACCGTTGTTCATTCACTAAACATCTGTTTAATCTGCAACAAAAAAGCAAACGCTGCGAGATCGGTCGTTGTTCTCGTCTCACTGACGCTACAAGAAGTAAAAAAGTGTCTGACATGATGTCTGTGTTTTTTTTACTCTAGCCGCTGGCAGATCACGTCGGCAGATCAAGTCAGACACAGTGAGACCAAATCCAAGTTGAACACACTGATTGTTTCCTGCAACTTGTCTGGTTGGCGGAGGCAAATCATGAGGTGGTGATTTGGAGGTGGTGATTTCAGTTTATGACACATTTTGAGGAAGACACACCCTGGTGGCCTGGAGGTTAAGAGACAATCCATTAAATACAATGTGTTGCTGGAACCTCGGTTACATATCATTCCGTCCTCTCTCTGTCAGTCTTGTACGTCCACAGTTTATCAGCGGGAAGGTTGCATTACGCCAAACTTCAAGTGAGTTGGCAGAAGTAGATGCTTGACTGAGTAAATGGCAGCAAATCACAGCACCAGATGCTGAGAGTGCCAAAAGTTTTATCTCTGGTGTGAGTCTGCGAGTACAAAAATCCTGTTCCTTCCTGTCACTTCTTTGATGCTGATGGCTCATGGAAGCAGTAGGGTATTCATAAAATTAGGATTCTATATATATATATATATATATATATATTAGTCTGTTTTTCACACGCGCTGTGTGTCTGCTACTGGCGGTGGAGTTGCAGGTTTATCTCCTGCATTTCCTTCAAGAACAAGTTGGTTTATGTACTAAAGTAAATGTCAGGACTCTACGGTTGGAAGATGCGCATCTTTCGGTCTGTCGATAACAATCAAAGCCCCGTTGGAACAAATGAGTGGATTCAGAAAGTGAAACGCTGGAGTGCTTTTACTTTGAAACGGGTTCGGAAAGTGTTGTAAATACATTTGTGTCATAAACAGATAAACATTGTGGTTCTCAGCAGAATAAACAGAGAAAATTATCTTTCAGCTGAGTTTTAATATTTATCTGATGAATTTATGTAACAAACAAATGATTGCAACACTTTCTGTATGCCTTTTCAAAATAAAAAGCACTCCAGCGTTTCTGTTGATGGAATCCATTCCCTTGTTTAAAAAGGTTCGAGTCGAATTTGAATGTCAGGGCTTACGGACACTTGGATGACACAACAGGAGCAGTATGGAGGCATTTTCTGTTCTTTTCCCCCGGGTTTTTTACGTTTGAGGAATCGGTCACCATTTACTTCAATTTTATTGGATTTGGCTGCAACACTGTTTACCCCTAAAACTCAAACACTTCACCCACCCCTCCATTGGCATTGTGGTTAGTAGATAATGAGTACATTTTCATTTTTGGGTGAATTATCCTTTTAAAGTCTGGTACAGACATGTAAATACTGTCCTGCCTTTTCTTCTCCATGGTTGTTATAAAGTCCTTTCCTAGAAACAATAAAATAAAACCCATGTGCAGGCAGAGGAAGTTCTCCCTGCCCTCCCCCTCTCTGCTCCCCCTTTCTCCCCCCTCTCTGCTCTCTCCATCTATCACATCCAGCAGGTACCACAGGCCACTGACCAAGCCTGTCCTCCTGTCATTAGCCCTGCGTTCTCCCCACGCGATCCGTGTGGCTACCCCTGTCTCCTCTCTCCAGCCCGACACCCCATAATAATATCTCTTTCAACCTTCACACCGTGATAAATAGGAGCGTGCAGAACAAAAGGGACGGAGGGGAGGGAGGGAGAGCGGAGGGGGTGAAGTGTAAAAGAGAATTGGGGGTAAAGGAAGAAAAAGAGGGGAACTCATGATGTGATTCTCATGTGCTCACATGTAAGGGTTTGTGAGCGTTTCTATTGTGGCTTTCTCTGGAAATTTTAGGATATATTATTAAAAGTTTTAATAGGACATATACAAGAGTACAAAATGGAGTCAGGGTGACAACAATATTAGTAAACAATCATCAGTAAAATTACTCCAAATACTGTAGCATTGAAAAATCTATTCTACTTTTAACTATATTATAACTTACTCTTTCAAGTTTCCCAAAAGCCTGTTAATCCAAAAATTTGTTCCTGTTACATATTTGTTATGTATGCGTAACTTCACTTCGTCAACAGTTTACATCATCACAAAGGTACATTTGATGATGTGATTCAGGAGGCTGCATTTTTCCTTAAGACAGAACGATCCATTAAAACAACCCTAGGCATAAGAAACTCGGCACACCTGGGTATCTTACGGTTTTTGGGCAGATTTTAAAAACTGAAAGAAAAGAAATGTGAAATAATGCTGTGTTATATAGATACTTGAGTCTCTAATTTATTCTTAAGAAATATTTAGCTATTTTTTCAGTTTCAGCCAATAAATCAAAAGACTAACCAAATTTGAATGACTTTATGATCGACAGCACAATACAAGTATATTTACTCAAACACCAATCCATTCAAAAATATCCATTACATGCTATTATTGCTACTTCTCTGCAAAATTCCCATGAAATTATTATTTTACAGTTATAGTTAGTTACTTTGCAGATACAATAAGAATTATTGAAAAGTGTATATGATATTAATTAATATACAGTACAGTTAATGGTATAGGTCTAATGTATAAGTGATTTTGTACTGAGATACTCGTCAATTAAGTATCACTATAGTTAATCTTTAGTATTTATACATTTTTCTTTGTCTTTACCTTTCTTTATTGTCCTCTTTATTTATAATTATACCAGTACAACTTGTTCTGTAAGCACGGAAAATAAAGTGCCATCTTCACCTGTGAGGAACCTGAGTGAAAAGAACTCCCGAGAGGTTTGTGGATACCGTTTCACCATGACAAAATACCAGTGAAGATTTTAGATAATTTCTGGAATTTGTATAACTTCGGATCATAAAGCATAAAAATAATATAACAAGTAGTAATAAAATAGTAGTAATAATAAAATGCTGTTTTGTATTTGAGGAAGTGGACTCAACTGCGAATTCCGCTCCGGTTGCTGATCTCCTTTCTTTATCTCCATTCATATAATAGTACAAATAATTATAATAATGAAATAAATCAACATCCCACTGATAAAGAGTGTGTGTGTGTGTGTGTGTGTGTGTGTGTCTGTGTGTGTGTGAAATCATTATGCAGAATCCCCTGAGACATGTTTGAGTTTGATGTTTAAGTCATAATTAAAAAGTCCCTCTCCTCTCCTCTGTCTCACTCCCTGCTCTCATAACATCTGTGTGATTTATTTGCACAGCCACAAATTACAGCCTTTCCCCCCGATATGTATATTACATTTCAACAGTTAAGCAGATTGGTGTGTGTGTGTGTGTGTGTGTGCGTGTCTGTAAATGGTCCATCTCTGTATTAGTATTGTGTTTTCCTCACTGTGATATGAACTAGTCGCATCTTTGTCACCTGCTAACTTGGTGTGTGTGTATTTGTGTGAATTTGAGTGTGTGTGAATATGTGGATTGCAATGTGACTTTTGATATCACTTTGAATTTAGAGTGTTAGTTGAGAGCGAGTAAAACAATATATCATGTCATGTCAGAGTGGAAAAATGTTGTTTACCTCTTTTGTTTTTCCCACTAAACAGTGTAGAACTTGCTTGATACTTATTTGTTCCTCCGCCACAAATCCCTCCATCTTTTCCTCCGTCCTTACCTCTGTCTATCCATCTTTGCCGCCCTCTGTCCCTCTCCAACTTGATTTAAGAGTTGCCTTCATGGCTTTGACACATCGGTATTTCTATCAGAGCAGATTACAACTGTGTGTGTGTGTGTGTGTGTGTGTGTGTGTGAGAGAGAGAGAAAGAGAGAGAGATATCAATGATGATTCAAATATAATAGCTTTGTATTGCTGCCTTCTCTCTCTAACCGTACTGATAAGTCACAGAGATTAATGTGTGTGTGTGTGTGTGTGCGTGCATGCTGAATTGTGTGGCTACACATTGTAGCCCAGACAGTAATATCTGCCACGCATACATTATCCATCCTCCCCATTATCCAGAAATCACAGGCACAAGAATTAAAGTGCGGTTCCTCTCTGTCTTGTGTCTCTGAGCCGACTGGACTGCTGTGCCTTCCCCCACAGTCAGAGGTTAACATTGCAATCAGGACAGGAGCGCAGATGGAGCCAGACGTTTTTTAATATTATTTTAATATTCACAGCGGCTGGTAATTGTGAAAGTACAGTTCAGTCCTCACCGCTCTCCCTCAAAGTCCTGCTAATAGCGCCAAAGGCTACAAAGCATGGAGGCTACAGAGCGATGGCCACGAGGGGGGGAGGAGAGGAAACAAAGCTGGTGAAAGTGGCTCCTGGGATGTAGGGTGACACGGCTGGAAAAACAGTTTTTCCTTCCTTTAGTTCCTTCCATTAATTGCTCTTATTTATTCTGATAAGTTATGTGTTGGTCCAGAAAGTTTATTTTCAAAAGTCTGGGGAACATTTCAGATCATGTCACAGGGAACCTAGAATATGACTTCTTTGCTAAATTTACACCTTGTATGTTCTATTTAATCCCCCTTTTCAAAGTGGAAGAACATTACAGTTGGTTCACCAATACTCAAAGAGAAAAAATAACATGTGGTCCTTCAGTTTTGATTGGAGGCCGTGCTTAGACAGACATTAACCCTGTGGACAAATACAGCCCTTTCATTTCAATGGGACCACTGCGTTATCCCAGCAGAGAGGATTTCTGATCCGAACAATGTAAACCCTTTCTTCAAAAGTCGGTCTGAGGAGAACAGTTCACAGCAAGGTCTGTATGTCATTGTTTCTGGAGCATCACTTTATTTTAAAATGTAATTTAACGTTGTAAACTCTACATTTAATTTTAGTTCACTTTTATTCTATTTGGATGGAGGCAAAAATGTCGTAGATGACATGAGTTGAAAGACATAGGATACTTGTGGAGTTGGTAATCAATTATTTAACCAGTCCACTGTCATCAGGCTGCTAGTTTTCTTTATTTTGTTCAACACAAAGTGCAAAACATAACAGCCGTAAAATAAAAGTACAAAGTAAAAACTGAATAAAAAGCCCTGTAGAAGTTTAACATGGGCAACATAGGTTTGGGAATTCTCATTTGCCCTGGAGACGACTTGAATTAAAAATCTAATTTCAAATGAAGTGTAATAATAGCAGTAGTCATGCAATACATACAAATTTACTGAAATTTAGGCAGTGCTGTTATAGTAAAAAAAGCAATAACATTATAGGCACATGCTCTGCACGTGCACTCACCCGCACCTCATTGTCCGATGAGGCTTAGCCCCAAATCTCTTCAACTTCTAGAAATGCCTTTGAGTATAACTAAATGTAATTGAGGAAAATTGTTAAAGCACTTGATCCAGTTGTCTTTTCGTTGACAAGCTGTGATCTGAATGAATTTGGAGCTTTTTACTTTGAACATGTCGAGTCGTGAAATCCGATGTTGAACCTGATCGCCTTTGAGAGGACTGAATATACAACTTTGATTAAAGTCACGTCCCAGGCCCACCCCCCTTGTATCTGAACTACCACATCTGAAGTGGCTGAATGAAACAGGGCCGCCAGGAGAGTAAAGGGAGGTGACACCAAAATAGCCTGGTTGCTCTGCATGCTTCTTGCTGTTATGCATCAATCTATCAGCCGGCCTGATTACTATTCAGATTACACACACCACACACACACTATTCAGATTAGAGGCTAAGGTGTGCAGGGCTTTGAGGGGCGCAGCGGGGACACGAGTGACCTTTTCAATCATTGCTGGATACTTTGAGTTGGCAGTGAATCCATCTCAGCGAACTGGTGTGAAAGGTGATTTCTTGAAGCCTGTCAAATGCTTTTCAGATCTACTACCAGGCTATTGTAATGTATGCACATTGCATTTGTTCACCTGTGTACTGCTACACTCGGGTTTTTCTTTTCTACTTGTGCTGGTGACTGCAAACATGCTTCACTGGTGTTCATTCAGAAAAAATCAATTCAGGTTACAGTTTTATATCAATGGAAGTATATTTTTGTCTGTACTCTCGACAGGAGCAGTTTGAATTGCAGAAATGCAGTCCTACAGTACATTTCTGATAACTTTGCTGTTTTCATCATAGTAGATTTCTGTCATGTAACCAATACCCAACTTGCCTAATTCTAAATCTCCAGCTACAAAACACCAGCCTGGTTCTGGACCTCTGAATCATGTCACTCCACTCTGCTTTTTTCAGCAATCTAAATCAGTCTGTAGTTGTGCTCTTTTACTACGCCTTCCCCCACTTGGCAAAATACTCAGCCAGATGAGTTTTGTTAGACGGATTAAAGATGGGGACACTGTGTCCGAAATAGCTTGATAACAGAGAAATTGTCCCCGTATGTTGATATTCTAAAGCACATCATCTGTGTGTGCTGGGCATAGACACATCAAACCATTTGGAAAAGCTTCAGAAAGAAACAGTGTAGATTAATGTAACTCTTTTATTTACATTGAAATGTATTTATAACACTTAATTGGGGATCTATTCGAAAATGTGGCTCCTACATGTAGAATTCTTGGTCAACAGAGCTGCTGGTATAAACTAGTATAATAAATGATTTATGTATGTATAATTTATCTGTATTTGTACCTATAATTTTTTTTTTTGTTGAATAAGACAATATTGTAGTGGGGCAACTGTTTGAGTTTCACTCACTGGGTAGTTTGGGTTGGACTTGAGGAATGAGAGAAAAATGTTAATTATTTTAGTCAGGTAAAGAGCAGTTGATATACTTTTTCCCAGGGAGACAAAAACAGACATGACCTGATCTACTCAGCCTATGATTGGCTTACCCTAATATTCTTATCCTAACCAACCAATCACCACTCCTCATACCTTAACCAACAAAATTACTAAATAGGCCTGTACATACCTGTTTTTTGTGATCCGATCTCAAGTGCGTGCGTTCACACCTGGCATTAAAATGTGGCCCCACATGCATCTCGTGATCGGATCTCACCTCCCCGCTCTACACAAACAAACATCTACGTCATTTCTGCTCATGAAGACAAAGTTGTTTTTTTTAACCTAGTCTGAGGACACAAGTGTGTCCGATGTCACTGTGTGTGTGTATGTGTGGGCAAGACCGAGCAAAAGAGAGGCAGAGAGAAGAGTCAGGAGAGCCTGAATGAATCTCGTGCAGCTGCGCTGTGAAGAAAGATTTGACAAATTTACAGAAAGTATTGATTATTACGTGGTGATCAGTGTTTATATTGTGGCGGTGGTCATAAACAAATCAACGAGGAGAGAAAAAACATGTTTGATTCACAGTGAAACTGCAGCGGGTCAGAGGACGTCAGCTGGGTACGAGGTCCTTCATATATGGCCCAGGACGGATTAGCATTCACACTGCGAAAAAGAATGTGGACACATGTGGCCCAGAAGGGCTCCGAATGTGGGCTGTCGTAATCGGATCTATATCCGATCTGAGTGCGTTCACATCGTACTTACAGCTGTCCACTTGTGATCGGATCACAAAAACCACAGTTTAGTAGGTGTGTACGTGGTCTCACTGGCAAGTGGCAGCTTGCACATTCACAAACACATACAAACACACACAATCTAGTTGTGAGTTCACTAACGGTGGTCGGTGCTCCATCGTGTATTTCGAGCCACAGTCTTGATTAATGATCTACACCATTAATATATGGGCTTTGTATATTTGTTGCTTATTAACCCTCCAGTGAGAGAACAAAGTCATGAGCACACTCACCCTCCAGCTCTGTCTCTCACATACACACAGAACAAAGAGGGGAATCTGAGGAGTTTAATTGTAGTGTAACCGCCCCAAGCAGGGACTGAGGGAAATAGATACGCAAACATGTACACATCAACAAACAAATAACTCACATTATACACAATATGGGCTACATATATAGCGTGTATCCCATATTGAACCAACACAGGGCATTAATGAAACTTTAGGAAAGGTGGGCAATCAATATTAAGATAAATATCAAGTCTACCAACCAAGACAGATACTCACTTTAAACATTCAAATGTCTTAACTGCTTATATTGTTGTTATTGTATTTAGTCAGGTTTACACATTTAATGCAATTTAAGTTGAGTTTAATTAACCACATTTCTTCTTCGGGTCAGTTAACATCTACTTATTTCAGAATTCTAGCTGTGGTTTAATGGGGTTTAGTGGAGTTTTGTTCATTTGTGTGCAATTGTCATGAATAAAATATGAAAAAAAATGTAAAACTTTGATTATAAATATAATTTGCAACACATGTGCTTTTGTGCTTCAAGTAACCTTCTAAATCTTCTTAACTTTTTATTTTAAGAAGCTGTCATTGAAAGTACCTTGTTTTATATGTGAAAGTGCTGCAGCTTGAAACATTTTTATTCACAGATATAAAATACAATTTGAAATCACAGCTCCTTTTATAAAATTCTGGATATTTGGGTAAAAGCTTGTTAAAATTGTGATTTTTTTTTTTTCTTCCATGTGGTTCCATGAAGCTCTCCTGCAATAGATCAAAGACACACTATTGAAATCCTGGTGCCAAATCATAACCCCCCATAAAAAGCCTACAACAGACACAGACAGAGTCACCAGACACCGATACACAAAGACAAGGGCGGGAGCTCGAGCGGCAGATAACTTAATAGAGGGATCGGACAAGGGCTAAAAAGGAAGAGTGAAATCATTAGGATGCAAATGAGAGGGAGCGATTAGCATGTGTGTGAGAGAGATTGAAAGAGATACTGTATGAAAGGCAGAGGAATAGATTGAGTCATCTGTGCTTTCACCGGGGTTCTCTCACTGAAAGCAACAACTGTCACACGTTCGCTGTCAAAGATCCGGCCGACGGGTGCAATTAATTTTACAGTGATGACTATTTTAACGGCCGCAGGAATTTGTTTTACAATGCAGTCACTCATCCCGCTGTCCAAACCGTTTCATGAAACATGGTATCACCGACACGACAGAGACTGAAGAGTATCAAGCATCTGGGGCCTGTTGTTTTTTTTTTACACTGCTATTTTCATGTAATTCAGAGTAGTTTAAAATTAAATGTATTGCACAATCTCCTCTGTTTTGAAGCATTCCTAAATCTCATAATTTAATTGTGAATATAAAATTCATAGAGACAAAGGTACAGTACAGTAAGTGCTCTGATACAGGTATTTAAAGAATTTGGAGTAATCTGTTTCCCTTTGCATTCCAATTACAGTAGCAGAAATGGAGAATCCCATTGCTGTTCAAGGATAAGTTTGGTGATGTTCTATATTTTTATTGTCAATAAATCACCTGATATCCAAAATGTGATGTAGTTTATTCCGGCCACAGATTTCCTCTGTTATCCAAATAACGTACTAAAAACACATCAGTGAGTCTCAGTACTGCACAGGTTACATGTTGCTTCATTAACATGAACACAGACACACACGCACACACACACACACACTGTGGTTTATTTTGAGTCGATCACATTAATGCTGTCATGGACCTTACACGTCCACACCACAACAAACAAGTATATTCATCTGTAAATAAATGTAAATAATAAAATATGTATAGTTGCGACCTAATTTTTGTGGTTAATTTCTTCAGGATTTGGGACAGACAGGTTACAGGCTTCAGTCAGTATCAAAAAATGGACGAACATGTTGTTGTTTCTGGTCTTTTCATTGCTTTTATTGACAGCAAAGCTAATACAGAATAATAGTAAATATAGTCTTTTGAACTAGGCTTTCACAAAGTTACGACAAAAAATCAACATCATCATCAACACAAACAAGATATTACATTTTCATTTGTTTACAGAGTACATTGAGTCAGCTTATATGAAAGAACTTTACATAAACTTTAATTACGTACATTTGATTTCATCTTGAAAGGCATTTGACTCAAAGTCTCCAAAAACAATATAAACAATTGTGTAGTCATGAAGAGATCAGTGACTCCAAAGCATTGGTTACAAAGTAACGTCATTAGTTGGAAATTATCCGTGAACTTATTGAGAAGATTGAATGATCAGTAGATTTCTGTTGGTGTTTTGATGAAGGAGATTAGTAAATGAAATATATAGAAGTGTGTGTGTGCGTACTGTTGGTAGTGAGAGCACATAGTATTTCTAAACAGCATGTACAGGAACATTCTGTACATTTATGTATCACGTAAATTTCACCACTGTCACCTTTTACGCTCTTATTTTTTTCCTCTATGTATTTGTGTTTCACCTGCTTTTCTCTTACGCTCCCTGGTTTTCTCTACCAGTCCAAATGGGGTGAGAGGGTACGCACCACTCTGTTAGCCGCTGTCTTGGCCGTTGAGGCTCTTCATAAAACAGAAATATGTAGTGGCTCGGGCCAAAGCCACCGCCAAATAAAATCCAGCCAAGTGTCATCCAGGGAACCCATCCATTCACATCATAAAAATGGCTCTTTATTTGTTTTTTCAGTCCGTCGGTCTGTTCGTGGCCATTTTGGTCTTAGGCACTGGGATATCGCTCCTGTCCATAAATCCCCTTCTCATCTCTCTTTCTCTTTTCTCCTTAACTCTCTCTCGTCGTGTCTGTGAGTGTTTCATGGTGCATCATGTGAGATTTATTTCCAAATATACTGTTGCGAAATGTACTGTGTGTCTTCTTGTTTTGAAGAGGGATTTACTCCCCGTTAAGAAGAGTTATGTACACTGAGGCGTTTTACACCCTGACTCTTGGTAACAGGGTGTTCGGACATATTTCACCTGGGCCTCCGCCTAATCCACATATCAATCCAGAGGCTGCTGTAGACACGCACATTTACAGGAGGAGAACCAGATTTCAAGAGGTTTTTAGCTCTGAAGTTGTCATTTGTATTTACAAATAAACATTAAAATACTGACATTTTTTCTTAAAAAGTTGCAATTACAATATATTGTTTATTAGCGCCATATTAGAAAACCTGCTCTAATTCATATTTAATGTAGATGCTTATTCATTAACTCCGCTCTACATTCATTGCACCCTCCCATTAACGATGCTTTCTTCTAAAGTTTTAATTTAAATTCAATAAAACTAAAACAGCAAATACATTTTGAAGGAAACCAAACTGCGTGTTCTATGAAGATAGTAAGGAGGAATTCTTCAGTTTACAGATTTGGCCAGTCATAAATGTTGATACTGAAAATATCAGTAAAATGTTCACAGAAATGTTTTTTTGTTTTCAACCAAACTATCTTGGTAGTTCATCACCACCTTGTGACCACAGCCATTGTTTTAGAATAGGCCCTTTATATTGGCATGATGCTAGCATAGTTGTTTCTGCTCGTGGTTTAGGCACTTTACAGATATACTTAAGTTATGTGACTCAAGCCAATTGGGTGTGGACATTATGTTTCAACATTTGAAGAAAGCAGACTTTCCTCGTCAGTCTCAGGGACGGGGTAGCGTCTGGGTACAGTGTGCAGGAGGTAGGACATAACATCTCATTTCTGCTGTGGAAATCTTTTTTCTTTTTGTTCCAGCACATCAACGCTGGCATCAGCCCTCATCACCAAAACCTCTCCAATGTCTTTGTTTTTCCAAGTTGTCATCTTCATTTGCATCTTCTACATGCACCACTTTTTCATCCTGAGATATTTGTGTTGTTTTTGTGTTTCTCAGTTTTGCGTCTGTCGCGTGTTAGAAATGACATCAACGCGCCCCCTTGCTCTCCGTCAGTTCTGCAGGTCAATATCCTGCTGTATCCTCACATGAGCTTTCTTGGACATTCTTTGTCTCGTGCCTCTCACTCGGACATTAGCATACCTGTGTTAAAACCCTGTGTATATGATTTCTATTATTATATATAATCACTTCTACAGAGTACATTTGATCGCTACTGTGTGAGAATCAAATAACATACACACAACCTTACACGTTACCTTTATAAGCTATTGCAAGAGCCAATAGAATAGATACAACCGATGGATGCAGAATAAATAATAATGTGACATTGTGATAATTATCGATATCGACTGATAAAAACATGTTTATCTTGATATAATTCTTGGCCATATCATCAAGCTCCAAGTTCAAGGCATGTTCGATTGTACCGTGTGGCGTAGATACAGTAGCTTGTGAACTTTATATTTTGAATGATAATAATTTATACAGTGCTACTGTCCATGAACTGTGGTATTTGCTGTTCAGAAAGCAGAATCAGCACATTAGAGACAGAGTGACTTCTGGGGCTGTTTTCTCGAGGCCTGAGGCCACACACACATACACACACACACAGAAATATGCCCCCGTAGCCCCTTTCACACATGAGCTGTGCTACATTGCTGTAAACTTTTCAAGATATGGAGGTTTTGGTTTAAACCGAATGGCAGCAGCTGTGATGAGTCAAACTTTCCTTTATTTCCTTAATCATACAACCAGAAAACGAGGCAGTTAAAGCCCTTCATCTTGTCCAATCTCCCAATCTTAACCTCCTTCTCCTCCTTCTCCTCATCTTTTCTCCTGCCTCTGTTACACCTCAGTTCAAATTCCTCACAGTGTCCACCTCTGTTGTTTCCTGTCGCTGCAGAAATGTCCCAGTCGCTGCAAACCATTTAACGGCGAGCGGCCCTGACTATGCAGATGTGCTGATTCCTCTAAACCTTTTCTGAAAACAAGGGCTCGATTTGAGATTAAATGATTTTCTGAGATGGACCGTTTTGGCTGTGTTCCTCTGTGTCTCTTCTCTTCTCCCCTTTTCTTTCCGTCTCTCTGTGTCTCTCTCTCTCTGTCTCCTCAGGCTGTGTATCAGGGCTCTATGTTAATGACAGTTGACAGATAGTTGAAGGGCACGGGCTGCTCCCTGTCAGCCCTGTTTTGGACTCATAATTATTTCACCAGTGTCATGTCACTGTCACCCTCGCCTGCTTAACACTGTCACACACACACACGCACACACACACACACACA
This sequence comes from Hippoglossus stenolepis, assembly GCF_022539355.2. NCBI lineage: Eukaryota > Metazoa > Chordata > Actinopteri > Pleuronectiformes > Pleuronectidae > Hippoglossus > Hippoglossus stenolepis. The sequence goes on from NC_061493.1 coordinate 5,389,574, forward strand.
CAGAACCCCCCTCACACCCCACCTCCCGCCACCCCCCACCCCTGCCGCCCTGCCTGCTGAGCCTCGAGGAGAGAGAGAGAGAGAGATAGTGTGTGTGTGTGTGTGCGTCTGGCTGTCACTCGACCTCAGCGTTGGCCGTTTCCCTGCCAAGACAAGCATCGCTGCCACACGGCAACCGTCGCTCTGCGTGCTCGTCTCCGTGGTAACAAACCAGAACCACAGCCTTGTGGCAGTTTGTTGGCGTGAAGGAAGGTGACTTCCCAGCTGGATTCCAAAATAATGCTTCGGAAATACGCGTGTTCTACAACTGGCAACAGATGTGCTGAGGTCTGCTCGGGAGGGAATCCAGGAGATATTTCAGCAACCTGGCATTTTTTTGTCTCTAAATTACAGTTTTGATTATGAATGATTAAGCATTCTCTGAAAAGATATTTACTTTAAATTTGTCTGAAGCAATGGATCGATCCCCCTTTCACTGTCATTTGTTGATCTCAATTGTACTTCCCATACAACACCACGGCTCTATGTTTGTGCCATATTTTTTATTTTATTTGTCCTTTTTGTATTTGTAACTTGCTGTTATATCACATTATTAATAGTTTAAAAATTAAAAAACATTTTATACTTAGTATATATCTTTTCTTCTGATTTATATTATTAAAAAAGTGGAGACAAAATATGGATAGCAGAAGCATATTACCCTGAGCTGTGGATGAACAGATTTAGAACAGATTACTCTGTTAAACAAGAAGCCATTCAAAGATAGAGAGATATTGATGGTGTTATCTGACAAAGTCTTAAAGAGATTTAACAACAGATTTATCACAGAACATGATGTAACTCAGGTAGCCCCAAACAGAAGTAACTTATTATTTTCTGAAACGTGTCATTATTTCAAACTCAATGTCAAACGCATTAGAGTTCCTCCGTACTTTCTCCGGAGGAGGTGCATGTTTTAACGCAGCTGTCCGAGTGAGACCCTCTGCAGTTACTACAGACTTTATCCACCTGCCCTCCTGGTATAATGTGCGTAGAAATCCAGAAGAAGACGATGTGAGAACGATGTGAGAACGATGTGGATTCACCGTGGGCGAGTGGGGGGTTGATGACACTTCTAAAATTATTTAAAATTTAAAAAAAACAAAAGGAAAACAAATATCTCCTGGTGAAAAAGCTGTGACCCTCACACAGAAGACACAGACGAAGATGTCAAGAGAGTTTGTGGTGATAAGCGCTGACGGCGGTGTCGGGGTGCCGTAAACAAAATCACGTGATCTCCGCAGCAGAGTTAATACGTCACTTCCTGTCTCTGCCTGCTGCACCCAGCTGCTCCACCTCTGGCCTGGATAACGCCCAGGATTTGTTGCTGTTGTCTGCTACTGTACAGAAAACCTCCCGCAGTGATGTGCACGTGTGAAAGGCAAACTGTGGGTAAACTCTGTAGCCAATTCTCCTGATTTTACCCGGAGGTCATGTCTGAAAACAGCTTATGAAGAAGCAATTCTTTGCCAGAGAATCATTTTCCTCATGCTCTGAGTCATTTAAGGACTGTGTCATGAACTCAAAGTAGACTGTCATATGGCTTTTACTCAAAGTGGCTTCTTGTCTATAACGTCTCAACCTGACTGTTAAAGTGCTGCTGAGATGTTGTCCTTCCATCATGTCTCAGGACTCTGTTAGGGTGACCTAACAGAGTCCTGACCAAGACCCTGCTTACCTGATTCCTCAGAGTGTGCCATAAACTATAGCCAGTTTTCCACTGGTCAAATGACTCTGCAGTACACACAGGTTTAAATCGTCTCTAACCGGCAGTGATGGAAACACTAGACATGCTAATTTGGCAAAACAGCGAGTTGAGAGAGCGCCTCAGTTGTTGTTGCGCCTGTGACATCAAACAAAAAAGGCAAACTCCTCTCCTGGCAATGGGAAAGGAATTGGCTTTTTTTTTAGCAAGTTTACCTGTGTTTAAAAAGCACATAGATCACATTATCAGCAGCAGCCTAGACTGTTATGGATTATGGATTCATGGTTTTAATGCCAAATTCAGATTCAGATTCATGGCCAGGCTACCATTTGCTCTGTTGTGGCCCGTCTGCCTCAAGGTTCGCCGTGTTGTACATTCTGAGATGGTTTTCTCCTCGCCACAGTTGTAAAAAGTGGTTATCTGAGCTACCACAGCCTGTCAGCTCCATTCTCCTCTGACATCTCTCCTCAGCAACATGTTCCCATCTGTAGAATTGTTTGACTGAGTAAACTCTTGAGCCTCCTGCGTGAAAATCGTTTGCTTCAGATATATTCAAACCAGCCTGTCTGGCACCACTGACATAAAGAAGCTCCGGACCTGGACAGTTAGTCAGGTGAGACAGTGAGAAACCAATGCATGGCTTCAGACCCACTGTAATAGTGACAACCATAAGAGGGGAATGGAGAAAAACAGCAGTAGAGAGAAGAGAAAAAGCTGAGATTGTAGCTACAGTATGTGTTTGTCAGAAAGAGAAAGGGAAGGCTGAGAACAAAGACAAGAAGACAGGATGCCTGTCACAGAAACATCTGAGACGAAGAAGAAAGAAAAAGAGATTGAAAAGCGGGAGGAAGGTAGATAAATAGATAGGTGGAGAGAGAAGAAGAGAGAAAAGGGAAGCAATCAATGATTTAAACAATAATGCAGCCCTCTGTATTCACTGTCACACACTCGCTCTCAGCCGCCGTCAGGATTGTCTCTCAGACGCACGCGAGTCGAGACTGTCCATCTGGTTTATGCTCTCTTGAAGCTGTCTGACTCACCTTTCTCTTCCTCCTCTTCCCCCCACTCCTCTTCATCTCTCTCTCTGTCCCTCTTCTTGTGTCTCTCTGTCTGAGACTTTGTTACTTACACCATCATGTCACGATCACGTCACTCCTGCTTAATCTACTGTGTCCTCTCCTCCCTCCATCCTCTCTCTCTGTTTTCCCAGTTTGGATATGTCTATTCTTACATATTCTACCGGCCAAACACACACTCTTCCTCCTCCTCTTCCTCAAACATTCTCACTCTATACTTGTCATCACTATTTTCACATTTGAACCATTTGATTGGTGCAATCAGCAAAAGATAAAAAAACAAGTATTTGTGGAAAAAAACACTGACTATAAACGGTGGGAACCACCGGCGACTCATTCCCTCTCTCCTCACCTCCCTCACTCTTTGCCTCTCTCCTACTTCCAGCCTTCTGTTTAAATTAAGGTGGGCTGACAAACAAATTAAATCTGTCACATCCTGTTTGCATGAAGCCGACAGGAAGTCAATATTGTCAGCCATGTTGGTTAGCCGAGTTCTAATCACACTTCAGTGCCATGGCAACGAAAATGAGGGTGAGGGAAGGAAGTGGCCACACAGGCTTTCTCTATTGGCCTACTTTCTGTCATGAAGGTTATTTATTTTTAATAATTAATATCTTAATCTTTTTTCCTTGTTAAAATGGGAAAGTCACATGCATTTTGCCAAATAATACAAATGGGAGGGATTTAAGATATTACCAGCAACATAAAGTTCACATTTTATCACATGAGCAATAGTCACCAGAAAAGCTAAAGTCTAATTGTTGAATTTCAGTGTCCACACTAGCAGCTCTGAGGCTGCACTGGGTAACAGCAAGACACCATCATGCTCCCAACGACTAACCTGTTGTTTAGCAGGTACAATGTTAGAATGTTTGCCATCTTAGTTTAGTGAAGTATCGTGCCAACATGTGCTTATTAGTTTTAAACACCAAGTAGAACTGAGGTTTGTAAGAATGGTATTTGTTTTGATAGTACAAGTGTAGAGCAAATTAACACTTTGACCTGATGATGATGCTATAAGCAAAATAATGAAAATGTGTCATATAGTCCAAAGGATGCACCCTCTTGAGACCATGAATGTCTGTACAAAATGTATTGGCAGTCCAGCCAATACATATTGGGATAATTTAGTCTCAATCAAAGTAATCTCTATTAACAGATTTTGCATGTGAATATGTTGAATCTGTAGGTGAGGGACAAGATTTTATGGCCGGAACCCTTTTGGTTTCCATTTGTAGTTTGACCAATCAGGTTTAAGCAGGCTCATGTTGCCCACATGTAAACAGTCCATGTGGAGAGCAAAATAGGTCCAACACATTGACCGAAATGCATCAGCCAACAGCTTTAATTTATCTGCATTCATATACAGAAGGTTGTTAATAGAGATGAGTCAAAATGTCATCTGGACCTAAAATACCTACCTAAGTCTCACCATTTTTGTTTTTTGTGGAGAAACGTTCGACTCGTGTGATAAAAGAAACTGGCCCCACTGTAAACAGTGTGTGGCAAACGGAAGACGGAGTCTTGGCCCAGATATCCAGGATCTACACCGGATAACCTTAAATATCGGCCGTTGCCCATGAGGCTAATTTGATTTCAGACCTGCAAATAAGCATGATGGTATTTATCACATATAGAATAATATTTAAAATGTCCCAATGTCCCATATTAGCTTATGAGATATTTCTCATGTAAATGACAAGTAAAACCAAATGAGAAACAGCATTTCATGTATGCAGACATGCATTTCACATGGTATTCAGACTTTTTTAAAGTGAAATATAATATTCCACATGTAAAATATGTGAAAGAGCTATTATTATTATTATAGGCCATGTGTAATAATATGGTATTTTTGCTCCTGCCAAAGGCCTTAGCAATGCATGTAAACTGCTTGTGGCCCCTGGCACACATTACATACATCTACAAAGTGGCATGATGTCACAAAACTCAGGAAATAAATCTCACACCTAGCAAAGTCATTCAGTCATGCTCATGCCCAAACATATAGAAGACCAAAGGTCACTGTCGTCCTCGTGTCTTTAGCCTGTGTTTGTCAAATCAATGCAGACCCTCTCTCTCCCCATCACACTCTCTCTCTGACTATCTGCCACACACACACACACACACACACACACACACACACACACACACACACACACACACACACACACACACACACACACGCACACACATTAAGAAAGACATATACTCGCTGCTGTGTTCTACTCCCTGTGGAGATATTGGTAATCTCAGCAACATCAGTCAGTCATATGCTGGAGGCTGTGTGTGTAGGTTAGGTGTGCGCTTTTGTGCATGTGTGTGTTTGTATGGGAAGGTCAAGGGTCAGAGGTCAAGGCACCTGCAGGGCAGAGTTTGACCCAGCCACCCCTTAAATTCACAGGTTTCACACCAGGATCTTTAACGTTGTATATTCGTGGCTAAAAAGAGAGAAACAATGCGATAATAATAAAAAAAACAATGGGTGGAACCGAAGAATTTGTTACGGAACATGTTTATTAAAATGTAACTGTCTGACTTTCACGGAACATGTTTATTTCAATTTATAAATTCAGGAGGAACTGTAATATATAGAACAAAAATACTGTATTATCCACTTTTTCATGCAGGCTGTGATTAAACACTTTGTTGTGGAGCTCTAAATATCAATCATTGGTCACAGTGGCACAATTACATGTTTTTTTCCAGAGACAACAACAGTTTATATATTCTCTCTATAAATCCACACTTGCATATACAATTTGTCTATCTCCCGTGCACTCCTTCCTCCTTTCTTCTGGCCCTCAGGTTAAGTCATGTTTACTCATTTGACCCCACTGGTCTGCTGTTTAAAAATGCATGAACAATAAATAAGGATGCTCTACCCCCCGTCTCTGTAACTTGCTCTCTCTCGCTCTCTCTCTCTCTCTCTCCATTCATCCATCTATCCATCCATTTGCTCATGTTTGTGCAGAGCTCATTCAGCCTCTTAAAGGAAATGGAAATCCTCCGTAGTGACCCCGCAGTCTCTGAGGTGACTAACTGATATCCTCTCAGTCAACATTTACAATTCTTCGGCTACAAGGTACGAAGCTATCAGGAACTCCATATCCCATAGGGCATTTGTGCCTGATGTTTTTTAAAGGGTATGGCTGAACCTTAGGACCTTGAAGATGAGGCTCTTTGAGGATCTACTGTAGGTACCCCATAGAGCATGGGGTATCCCCCCCTATGTGAAACACTGACTGAGACTTCATACCCCAGTGGGCCACAGTGTTGGCCCACTGGGGGGTCCTCTCTCTACATGATTTTACCGATGTGACTTCTAGTTTAACATTCAGATCATTCCATGTGAAAAAGGCATATAATACTTCTCAGTGCGCATCTTTTCCTTTTCTGTCAAGTTTCACACTTGCAATGCAATTATTCAATTGCAATTTTCTCGCCTTAAAGGTTCAGTGTGTAAGATTTAGGTGAAAGGGATCTATTGGCAGAAATTGAATATAAAATAAAATAATGTGTTTCATCTAAATTGTACTAATTGTTGTTTTCTTAACCCTAGAATGGGCCCTTTATATTGAAATATTTTATATTTACATCAGGAGCTGGTCCTCTCTACAGAGGCCGCCATGTTTTTTACAGTAACCTAAACTGGACAAACTAACTAACTTGAGTTTTGAAGACAACGGAAGGCTACCACAGGTTCTCTATCATGTTTTGAAGGGGAGGGTGAGGTGAGGGGTATTCAGCTGCAACATGCAACTTAGCCACTAGATGTCACTAAATTCTACACACTGAACCTTTAAAAAGATCAAGTAACATCATTTTTTTGTTCTCTTTTGATTAAGGAGGGAAACTACTAACGCTGTCCAATGTCATCCTTTAGCTTAACACATTGTTATGATCGCAGCACATCAAAGATCACCTCTCTCCTGTCTGTGGAAACTAACCAGGGACATTCCAACATTGAACTGCAAAGTTAGTATTATAGAATGGAGAACACCTCAGTGGGAGAAGGGACATTAAGAAGTCCAGGTCCTGGACTCCAGGGTTTAAAGAATGCACAATACAAATAATAAATGGTGTAATCTGTCTGTTATTTTCGCTTCTGGGGAAAAGACAATTAGAACAAATTGGATGTTTATACAGATGTCTCGTAGACATCAGAATGAAGCTAATTTGTCCTATGGATGCTATAGCGGCTACATGTCAACAAATAGTATAATTTAACCTTGAGCCCTTGACTTTGTTGTGCCAAGGGCTGTGTTTAATAGCAGATTACATTTTGTTAGTTCTAGAAAAGAGTGCCGTCATTGTAAGAGAGAAACACTCCTCCCGGCAGTAAACCAATCATCTGCTTTAAAACGTCTGAACTGGAAACATATCAGGCCAATCCTGCCATTTTGCTGTGGCTCAAGCAAATCCTTGCACATTCATAGCAGGAGTATAACCAATGGATACAAGTGTTTTGAACTTATTTTGGGGAAGAAACACCAAAACCTCCTAAATATTTTTTTGAGTGGTGAATGTATACCTGCAGATTTTATTCCACAGTGACAATTGGAAATGCAGTTATGTCTCTTTCCCCATTCATTTAGATACAAACCTTCTTAATGGCCCTTGATAACTGACGGGGCAATGCCAAGATGGCTGCTGAGAGGTTAGACCTACCTTCAAGGACTTTTCCGCAGAAAAACAAAATAAGAAAAAGACTAATGAGGAATGAAACACAGCCGTTCGCATCACTGTTACCTCCTACATCACCTCCCATAATGCTAATAATCCTTTGCAAAACAAAGTTCATTCGGAAAACTGTCATATGAGAATCCAGAGCAAATAATCTCATGGACTTTCAGTTTGTTTCAATGTCACATTCAAAGATACATCTGCATCATTAAACAGATGTCTGGGTATGTAACACTGGTACAATAGAAAAAGACAGAGCAGCAAGGACAAACGTTTTGAAACAGCAGGAAAGCCATCAATCTTTCCCCAGATCAATTTCCCAAAGGCCAGGGGATCAGGGATAAAGCCAGAATGGGGTTAATCTGTGGAAATTATTTTGTTATTAATAATAATTTCTTAAATATCTAACAGCCAGAAAAGACGAACTGCAGCGCTAATCAAAGCTGATGGGAGAGTCTGCCTTTGCGCGTCAGGAAATTTCCACCCCTTGATTGCTTTAAGTGGTGTATGGATTTAGTTCCTATAAAATCACTTCTACCAGAAAAATTAAATGTATTAATCCTAATGTATTTCCATTTACACAATATAATGTGTTGCTTGTTGTAGTTCAACATTTTAATCTCCTGTAAATTACTTTAACATAAGTTTTGCAAATAAACACTTAGATTCACTGTAAGTAGTCGCTGGTAACTCAGCAGTTTCCATTATGAATAAATGTACTCTGATTTATTTTAACTGCTGTGTTGCCCATAAATAGTCAAGATATTATGTTGTTAATAGATTCAATGGTCTGACTGTGTGTGTGTGTGTGTGTGTGTGTGTGTGTGTGCATGTCCGTGCGTGTGCTTGTATGTGTGTGGCATAATGAAGTAGCAAAAAGCTGCCTTCATCCTTAGACCCCTGAAACAAGCAATTATGGCTAATTTGTCTTTTTAAAAAGACATGGGAAAGCCATTTGTCCTTACACACACACACACACACACACACACACACACACACACACACACACACACAATGAGAGAATATTCATGTCTCTTCCTCCCCCCCTCCACAAACACTTAGGAGCTAATTATTGTTATTAGCATCATGGTTGAAATCCCTCCACAAGGACATGTCAGCACACTTCAACATCTGTACACTTCTGTTACTCCATCAAAGAAACCGGAGAGACGGGAGAAGAGGAGGGAAGAAGTGACACATAAAGAATGTCCTGGGATCACCTTGAAAAGGTCTAATCAAAATGGTCTTCACTTCCAAGTCATTTTGTTTCTCACACAATGACACTGTTTCACCACAGCGGTAATTGCCTTTTTCAAAATATTGGCCTAATATATACATGAATATTGATTTAGCCATAAGCAGCACCATTTCCATTATAGGCAATGGTGCTCAGATTTTACTATTATTTCAATCACAAGGTCGTTATGGACAAACATATTACCGCAATGACAATATATTAACTATAATACATGCATTAGACCGTGGCTTGATTCCTATTCTATATGAATGCTATAAACAATGGTGAAGATCAATACACTGTGGATTAACTTACATATAATGTATGTCAATGGAGCAATAGGACGAAATAAAACTTAATCTTCAACATTGGGATTCATCCATGATTGCAATACCATGTCAAATTTAAAACAGATTCTGCCAATGCTCAGTTTAGGTCTTGGCAAATCCATCCCTCCATCCATCTAACCCTCCTCCTCCCACCCACCCACCCACCCACCTCAACAGCAGTCTAAGCAGGGCAGCCCAGATGTCCTTTTCTCCAGCCATGTCCTCCAGCTCTGTTCCGGAGGATACCAATCCAGATGGGATGTATAATCCCTCCAGCCTGTTATTGATCTTCCCTGTTGTCTCCCCCAAAATACCAGGACAGATAAACTTCCATGAGGCATCTTGATCAGATGCCCAAACCACATTAATTGGCTCTACTCAGAGGTCCTTCCTCTGTTGCGTAAAGGGGAACCAAGATATTCTGTTATAGAACTTATTTCTTCTTTTGTGTCAGTGTTAAGGGGTTATGCTGTGGCTGTATCGAGTTTGTGTGCTGGTAAAGCAGAGATTACACTATTACTGATGTGCACAATTTCAAAAATATAATTAGTGTTAGGTCTGTGGTGGCTGCAGCTATACAACACAGGTTCAAGAAGAACTTTGATTGGTCAGAAGGGCGGGTTCTCCTAGTCTCCCAACTGTAGAACCAATTGAAAGCTTCCAAGTGTATATTGGAAACATCTACGTCACTGCTTTTTTTACCTATCCTTTCCTGCTTTCAGTCTTTCAGTATACACATTATTGTCCTTTCGTGGGTATGATTATTGGACATGGTAAACTGCCTAAGATTACTCAACTGTAACTGTGTCGGGCTGTTGGACATGGTTTACCCAGATGATGTTGAATTGTCTTCATCTTTGCCTCCATTCACACACATCCAAAGTTGGAGTACCTCTAATACGCTGCCCAGGTTAAGGGTAATTTATGCTGCCTTTTCATACAAAAAGACACACGTCCATTATAATCAACGTAACTGTCACTGCCCGTATGTGTTCTTCACGTTGGCATGGTTGTTAAACAATACACATAGTCAGAGTTTCTGACACCAACAAACATGTTGACGTGGAGGAGGTTGTAATACATCTTGTAGTAAAGAAGCAAAAGCAGTGGTTTGTCCCTGTACACTGGAGAAGTAACTTAAATGTCAGTAGTTTCTTACCTACTCACAAAGTCTCTCCTCCCTTGTTGACATTTCATCCTTGTGTTCTATAATAGTCTCACTTGAACTATTAGTAACACTGCCCCCTGCGATTTTCGATCGTACTGCTCCATTTCGTCTGTTTCATCCGTATCTGTAAGCTTTCAGAAGATGTGCACAAATCAAATGAAATGAGCGCAGAATACACAGATGTCTCTGTCTCTTTCCATATGCGTCTGAAACATTGAGCATAAATGAGCTTTTATGTGGCTACATGTAGGGCTAAAATGATTCCTTGAGTAAATCGATTACTAAAAATGATCTATTCAAATTATTTTAGCTGCACTAGAAAAAACTCTACATTTCTTTCCATTGCTACATTTAGCCACTTTCCCTTTAGAAAGAGAAACATATGCGAAACAACAAAAACAAATAAGAATGAAGACTGTAAGGGATACAACCGATAGCTGTGTTTTAACAATGACAACACTTTTAGATTTTATCTTTAGTCTGAAAAGATACCGTCCATGTTGAGCTCGCAATGTTAACACCTTTTGTTATTCTAAAACACAATGGACAGGCTTTGGCCGATTGATTTTTCAGCATCTGCCACAAAGACTCATGCAGCCGAATAAACACACATGCACCCACACTCAGACGCACAAAATTAACTGTCCTGCTCTCGTGTCTAATGCATCTGTCATATCAGGGATAAGCCCTTTGATCTCTCGCTCCCTCTCTCTCTGACAGCTGGCTTGCTGCTCACTGGTCCTAAATGAATTGATATTTCTTCTGGCCACTTGAATTTGTCACTTGACTTCTCTGTGTAATCTTGACTCCGTGGTGAGTGTTGGTGTCTGCCCATGTGCGTGTGCTCATAGAAACCTGGGTAACACAGTCCTGTGTTTTGGATGAGAACACTTGGCTAATAGAGTCACTGACTGTCAGGCCATCAAGTCAGCTAAAACGCCTCCAGAAGGCCTCCATGATGAACCTGTCAAAGGTGATCTCATTTTTCCTTCAGACACAACAATGAAACCAAATCGCCTGCAGAAGCATGACTAACATAGTGGAAGAGAAATCAAAATTTGCAGGTAGAACAGAGTGTGTCTCTGTATGTGGCTTATTGTTTGAATGAAGTTATAAAGCTCCAGCAAGAAAGAGCTAAATGCATCTTGTTACCTTCAACTGGGTCAGATATGTGAAAACGGGGCTGTTGCCAAAGAAAAAAAAAGATTTACAGTTGGGTTGCAACACGTGTTCATCTACAGCATCATGGATGTAGAGGGCTGGTCAGCTTGATCTTGCTGTGGGGTGTTTTTAAGACTTAAGGGGGTCACATGTTTTAAAAGACAGGGATGCAAAACAAAAAGCCTCATCCACATTCACTCTGAAAAGGCACAGTTATTAAAGAAAGTCGTGGCACATTGATTTTCATTGTCTATAATAGGTCAGAGTAGCATGAGTGACCTCACAACCCACCTCAGATGTCTATGTTTAATCCGTGTGCATATCAGGCCTTTTAGATCCCAAAAATCTTATCACAGTATTTTTTTTTCAAATCAGTTGATATCAATATATCTATATCATGATATTAATCAAATAACTATTTCTGTCATTTCTGCTTCAGTTGGTAAAAATGATTTGTGGTATTGTCTGTCTTTGTGGGAACATTTCACACAATTTGCAGTGCAAGCTACTCTGCTTTTTTTAAATAGCCAAAATATTTCCACAGTACTGAATTCCTCTGCCCCTTCTTTTCAGCAATGTCTTCTCCTTTTGAGCTTTGGGCTGTGTCCATTGGGGTGTCTTCTTTGGTATCGCTGTCGCTCGAGTTTTCGTTAAAAAATGTTATTGCCATTTTCTCTTTTATCTCGCTCCAAATCCTGAAGTACAGTTGCTACTCCTGCTACGGTGCTGTGCGTCAACCTAACCTGATGTGGCTGTAACTCTATCCTAGCCACATGATTGGTTTGGCAAGGCACACTTATTTATCAGTGGCTGTTTGTGTTGTCTGTCAAAACAGGGAAGGAATGAGTTCTATCGATGTTGTGTGGACCATGTCTTATTTTTTTATGGAGAAAAAGTTATTTCGCGATAATTGTCTTAATCTTTTTATCGCCCAGCCCCATCCAGATGAAATATAAACAAGATTTTTGCTTTAACTTGCATAATTAAGTACATTTTGATTGTAGAGGCTATAGATTGGTGTTTAGATTGGATCTATATAAGCCTCACTTTCACAATGCAGTTAAAGCTTAACTTATGGCACAAAAGGAAGCACCTCTGCCACCGAAATAGGAGGATAGTGCTGTTATTTGCTGCCGTAGCTATTGGTAGCCGTCCTCAGGTAACAGAAATAGAGGATAGTGGAACAACTGCAGTAACTGTGGAAACTCTACCAGGCAAAAGTAAAAGACAGAAAAGGCCAAGAAGGTGAAGATGGAGTGAACTTCATCCTCATACGATAAAGACAGTTTAGAAAACCAAAATTCAGCGGCATTATTTCTACTAGAGGAGTAGGTTACAGAATCTGTCCACTTATTAATACAGTTAGGAGTTTCACTCAAAGCAATCCAGTCAGACTGATTCTGCAGGCTGTTATAACAAATTGTGTATCTACTATCACTGCCTCTGCTGCACAGTTTCTCTCTTATTTTGTAAGAACATATAATAACAAGATACCAACATTGTTCACTTTTCTCAACACATACTTCAGAATTTCTACGTGCTTTCATGACTCCATTAGAGACTAAATGAATGAGTGAACTCACGCTTTCTCTCCTAATGTTTTCTCTGCTCCCCCATCTGCTTCTGTCCTCATGGCTTTGCGTCAGTCTTTATACGTCCGTCTTTCGTTCGTGTCTCAGTCCAATCACTCCATATCTCTATCAAAAGCACTGTTGAGGAATATGGCACAATAATATTCAGCATAAAATCAATGGCTTGTTTAATTTAAACAGGGAGGAAGTGGGAAGGCGGGGTAATTGCAGAGAAAGGCCCACAAATCAGCCGTCCTTGTTATCCCATTTGACGGACCATTAAACATCTGCAGGAATAAACATTATTTTTAGCTTAACTACCAGCTTCTGTCAGCTATAGACTAGATGGGCCAATCATTTCAACAAAATCTAAAAGTGGTCTTTAGAGGTACACAAGTCAGGAGTGTTTGTTTATTCTGTCATTTGTATTTAAATGTTGTCCTACATTAATTGATAGGTGGCACAGTGTAGCATATGTGAACAATGTGAAGTTGTCAAATGTGGTCATTATTTTACATAATAATATATATATTTCCAAGCATTCAGTGCAGTTCTCCTACAAAAGTCTTTCACATAACATTTTGAATGGCTAAGTAACTTTTAAGAGAATAAATTATCTTTCTATGATAAATGAAAAGTTGAATTCATAGGTAACAATGCATCCTAGTTCAATTCACTACATCGCTAGCTGGTCTGCCTTGTTCTTATGGTCGTTATCATTATCTGATGGCCTCTAGTTTTTTTCACTTGTGCTGTAACCTAGCATATCCTATTTATTTAAATGGTTTAATTAGAAAAGAAAAAAAAAACAGTAACACACTCTGTCATCAAGCTAGCTACAAAATAGCAACTGTGAGGGACTTGACATATGACTATACCTTGGACAAGAACGCACACTGTGTACGCCCAAACAATAATACACATTCCTTATAACATAGATACCTGGACTAGCATCTCGCTACCATCTGTTTTTGCTTCACAGTAACAGTTATTACAGTCAATTGTATTTGACTGGTTAGCTTAGGGGCTATCACATGCTAACAACATAACATGTTGGTGAAAGTTTGTTGTTTACTAAACGATACATATGTTGACTTATAGCTTGTCACTTTTCAAAATCTGTTATTATCTTAGCATAAATGTTCCACAGTTTGCAAAAAAAAAAAATATTAAGCTTCACCCTCATCTTAACATGACTGTAACTGTTACAAACCTAGTGCTAATTTACTGTTGAACACTGCTGCTCAGACCAATGAGAACAATATTTAGGCATATGACAATTCAGGATTGTTGTCATGAATAATGAATTATAAAAGAATATGTACATACATAATCGCTGGAGCTCTCGTCCATGCAGAGGTTGCCATTGCCCTTCAGCGCTGCAGTGGGCGCTCTGGACCAGTCTACAGCAAGTAAACTAAATGTGGAGGTTCTTTGTTTACAGTTGATGTTTGTCAGACATTTACGTGTTGGGTTCTGCTTTGTATATATACGCTTACGTGCACATTTTGTATGTATGTGTAAAAGAAGGTGACTGTGTTTAATAATCAACAAGAAGCCACATGCTGTTGGTCTGTGTCCTGAAGACACGAGCAATGTGTCTTTGTGGAGCCCGTCACAAAAAGCAACCTCTTCAAATGTGGTTAGTACTTTTCTCTCCTTTATGTGCTTTTCAACTACAAGGTAAGGCCTCACTATAAAGCATCACTTCCTCTAACACATATTGGTGTATTTGAAACCAATTTTTTCATCAAAATGAGCCTAATTCCAAATTTGTTTGCATGGATTTTAAATGTTTCTCCGTCTGGTTGCCATAAGCCTGCATTGATTTTCCTGCTCTGGAAAAAACAAAGCCAAATTGGGGCATGTCACAGACAAAACCACAGCAATGTCTCGCACCAAGATAAAATATCAAAATACATTTTAAAATTGGTAAGCATAACTTAATTTTAAATTCGACCAAGGTTTCTTGAAGATCCAGACTTTGTGTCGGGATTTAATTCTGGAAATTCAAGGGGTGCATTTCTAATCAACGCTATGAAATGATCCTCCAGTGCCCCCGACAATAGCAGTAGGTACAGTTTCAGTGGAGTAATATGGAGATTACTTGGACTATGAAATAGGATGGTTTTACTGGGTAGATGATGATAGAAAGAGGCCACTTCACCATCTCCACCTGACTGACTGAGGAAATTACTCATTCTCTTTCTGTCACTGTAGCTGCCCCCCTCATATCTATCTCTGCTTCCGAGAACAAAGCAGATGTATATGTTAGATACTCGTGTAACAATGTAACAGCCGCCAGCTCCGCTCTTCCTTTTCACTGATAAGACATTTTTTATATGTTGCCCTTGATAAATGTTCCCACGGGGAGTTGTCAAGAAATTAACTTTATCTGGTCTTTAATTACGGTGCGTGTGCTCTGATGCATCTCTCACGCCCCCCTAAACCCCAACATCACCCTCCCCGGCCCACCCCCGATGCTGTCATTTTCAAAGCTATTTTAAGACAATGTGTGATTATCTGTGACATTGCTTGACATGTGCCTCAAGGCTAGCTCTCTCTTCACTATCTCCTCTCCTGTGCCCCCCCCCCCCTTTTTCTTTCTGTCTCTCTCTAATCAAAAAGCCAAACCATGCAGACAGCTCAGAGCAAATAACAAGTCACTCCCCGTGGATGTTTGAAGATGACGGAGCGACTGGAGGAACGACGGAGGAAATACACTCTGATCGTTCCCGGGTCTTGAAGCCAACACAATGTTTCAACCCATATTTTTGCACTAGTGTTTCTTTTCTTTTTTTTTTAAGATTTCCTGTTACTTTCATTTTTGTTGTAAGCCATGGACACAGATGTGTTATTTGTGATTTTATCATGGACATGGACTTTGGTCCAAATGCTTAGATTTGTAGGAGCAGAAGTGCCATGATTCCTTGTGTGTCACAGACGTATAAAAAATGTCGAGAAGGGGATCTCATATGAGATAGATTCAATTTTTTGAATAATATTGAGACTAGTGTTAACACTCAAAGAATTACTTCAGGTATTGATCTACCCTCTACTGCATTTCAGAATTACATATATAACCGTAACAGTTTTCAGCCATTTCTAATTGACCGGCTCTTTGGTAAGAGCAAGTTGAACTTATTAAAATAAAGCTGCTTGGTAAAGGTTTGGGAAAATCATGGTGGTTTAAAGAGACCAATGTTGGGAATGGAAAACAAACAGCAGAGTCACGCACTTTGAAACATTCAACCAGACCTCTGGCCTCAGAGGTTTCATGGCATTGTAATGAAGGCGCACAAACAGTCATTATTTTTGTGACGTCAAAAGATCTGCCTGTTTCGCATGAATCTTTAACAAAAGTCACTTTATGCAGTGGTTCTCAATCCAACACCTTCAACAAAAGTTTTTGCTATTAGGCAGATATTTGATCTCCTTTTGTATGGGATCTTTCCTCATCATGCCCACAATATGAAGCCACTGTTAGTCTCCAAAGAAAGATGTGATTGAAAGCTCTGGAATACTTATATATACAAAGTGAAACATGAGTTGAGATTATTTTGTTACACTATCAGCTCCTTCAGTTCCCTGCTTGTTTTTACCTCTTTACTTTGTTACCATGGGCTACAAGTAGCTATCTTATATGAGTAAAAGACAGGTTAGTGTCGAGATAAAAAAATGCTTGTTCTTGTCATAATGTTGAAATACCTCCAGCTCAGTATCCCCCCCGTAGTTACATCTACATTGGACACCTCAAGAGACCAATGCAGGAAATAGTCTGACAGTGGGATGGTGGATGAGTATGAAACACATCTGACTGTCTTTCTTTTTGCACCAACCACAGTTTATTTTTCCAACCACAGTTTATTTTTCCTAACCACAAGGTTTCCCTCACCTCAACCCGACCACTATAAGAAAACATTTCCACGCACTGTGCTGATTCTACAGAAAGCAGGAATTGAACAAGATCCCTGTTTTTTTTTGTATCGTTCAATATGGATGTTCTCGCCTGTTGACAGGGCTGGACATCCCTGGCTGCATGGCACCGTGAGATAAAAGTGACGCTCTGCAAAATAATTTGGGGGACTCCTGGTTTTGTCTCCAATGCTTCCATTTATTTGGTGAGTACAATCTTGGTTAGGCTCTCTACCTAAAGCTGATCCTCCGAACATTCTCTGGAGGGGCTGTGAACGCAAATGTCAGAGTGGGAGCCTCAGGACCAGTCCCCTTGTATAAAGTCTGCAGACTGTCCGAAGGAGCCGATGTGAGAACACGGCAGGAGATCCTCCGCAGGGAGTGGGGGTGTTGATGACGTTTCAAATGTGCAACAGACACAAACATAAAAAAAACTACAAGAAAATCATATCTCAGGATGAAAGCAGTAGAAGAAACGCACTTAGAAGAGACCAAGGAAGACGTCAAGAGAGCTTTTGATGATAAGAGCAAACACCAATTTGCTGTGAACAGAAACATGTGATCTCCGCAGCACAATTTATACCTTACGTCCTGCCTCTGCCCCGCTGCACCCCCCCTCACCTGGACGCTCTCTGGAGATGTCTGTGTTGTTGTGAACGAGTCTGAGCCGAGAATCTCCTGCTGCGTCGTGCATGTGTGAAAGGAAAACTCCAGAAAAAGTCTGGAACGAGTTCTCCGCACATCCTCCAGAGGTCATGTCTGAAAGCGGCTGAAGAAAGCTAAAACTGGAGCTGAAGTCCCAGTCATTTACTGACAATTGTGACATACCAAAGGATAGTATCTATTTTCCTCTTCGCCACAGTAACAAGCTGAATTGTTGTTGAACCTTAACCTGACATTCAGCCTCATTTCTGATTTCTAAACACTTCTAATCTTACAATTCGCCAGCTCTCGTGTCTTTCCCCCTTTCTTCATGCAGACCACAGTATAATGCCTGCAATTGTTTTTAAGTTTACTGTTGCCAGGCCTCTAAATGACGGCTGAGACAGAGTCAACGTTTATATTAAAGCAGGTTTACATGGCAACCAGTGAAACATGGATGAAATTACCCATCTACCTTCCCTGAGACCGTTGCCCATGTATCATAGCTAGAACAAATACCACGTAATTACATAATTAATCAGATCATGTATGTTTCCCTTCCCTTCCTTCATTTTTTTTTTTGTTCTTCTGTACAAGAGTCAAATGCATGTAATCACTTGTTCTGTAATGTAATCTGATCAGGGCCATGTAATTCTTCATTTTCCAACAGCTCCCTGGAGCAATGGATGTGAGGGTGAGATGAATGTGGCTGAGTCTCTGTCCCTCCTCTCTCCGTCTCTCTTCCTTTCTCTAAATGTGGCTCCCTCCGTGTGGTTAACCGCTTGGCCGTGTAGCTGCTGGCAGCTGCGTCTCCTGCCACAAGACAATATCTCTCCTCCTCACTCGTCTCTCCATCTCTCCATCCATCTATCCGTGCCCCACCTCCCCTTCCTCCTCCCAATACTTTCCTCTCACCAGATATTCCTTGCCGTCTTTCTCCTCATCCTCCCTTCCTCTTCTTGCACTTTTATTTCTCGTGTCCTCTTCTCTTTCTCCCTCCTCCTCCTCCTCCTCCTCCTCCTCTCCCTCCAGTGGCGACACCAACCATCAGGTCCCATCTATCTGTGTGTACGTCAGCAATTAGAGCGTCGTGGCAGCCAAATGCCAGCCATGTCCCCAAGCTACACACACACACACACACACACACACACACACACACACACACACACACACACTCCAAGGCTGTGCCCTGACAAAACAGCAAGAGAACAAATCACACCATAATTTATAATCTTGCTGCGCTAAAATCCCATTATATTACAGACATATGGATTTGGCGGCATGCGGGGCTGGGGAGCCGGTGCTATAAATTCCACCAATCGTAAATTATTAAAGGAAAGATAGAAATGACCGTCGCCTGTCCAGATTAGCTGTAAATCACACTCAAACATGGTTTGTTTAAGGAATTAAGTCCCACGTGGTGTGAAGGACCTTACAGGGTATTGCTCAGGTCACTGAGTGGTGGGGAGGTTCAAGTATGAGCTGCCTTAAAATATCAGAGGATTATGGGTTCAGGCCATAAGATAGACGAGGGTCTGCTGCGAGGAAACCACATCTTTATCTGTAAACACACCAGCCTGTTTTTTCATCAGCAGGCGACATAAACAAAACAGAACCCCCACCGCTTGTCGCACCCTTAATCCTGCCCTCTTATTTTAGACTTTTAAAAAGTGGAATTTGATTTAAGGATAAACCCTGCCAAACAGACGTGGAAGCAGGCAGCGAGAGGGCAGCCGCGGCCCTCTGCTGTCAGCTCGGCTTTTCATTATCACTCTGTCATTTCTGAGGAGATGTCAGGGGGTTCGTAACACCACGACATGACTCAGTTCAGATAGATGCCAAGAAATCTGCTGAAAACAGAGCGAGGCCCGATGTTAACCTGTGTCTTCTAACACGCAATGCTGAACGCTCGTCAGGCTGGCAGCGAGGGAGGCAGTGGCTGTGTAACGGAAGGGCTTTTTCTGGCTATTTCATACAAGTACTTATTACCTCCGCTAAGGAGGGTGTGATTTCATCTGTGTTTGTCTGCTTGTCTGATAGTTAGCAGCATTACTCAAAAACCACTGGACGGATTATCACAAAACATGAACTGTTTTCAGACATGAACTCCAGAGGATGTCCGCACTTTGTCTTTCATGCATGAAGAACGCAGCAGGAGAGACTCTACTCAGGTGCATTTATAATCTCCAGAGGGTTCAGATGAGAGGCTGCGCACCATGCAGAGACGTTAACTATCAATTCAGCTGTTAAAAGCTCTAGAATCAAATTCTCATTCAAAATTGACATCTTCATTGGTGTCTTCGGCGTGTATGGCACCACTTTTTCATCCTGAGATATTGATTTATTATTTTTTCCCCCAGTTTTGTGTCTTTTGTGTGTTTCTGTGAATCCTTTAGAGAGTTTTTAGGCGGGGGCTGGCAGGCCAAACTCCGGACAGTGTCCGTAGCAACTGATTCAGACATGTTTGTTCTCACATACAGCCCCTCGGGATGATTTCAGGAGATTAAAATCAGTGCATGTCTGAAAGCAGCTCTGGTGGAACGATGCGGTCTGTGTCAGGGAAGAACCCGTTAAATGTACGAATCTAGATCAGGTTTGAATCCAGGGGAAAAAATCACTTTAACTGCGACACAAGACGATTTTCGATGTTTTCACTTATTTACCAGATATTAATTCATGGATCTGGATAAAAGAAATCAGGTATTTTCAGGGAACTGATGTCTAAGAGTGTGTGCACTTTGTTGCAGCTTGATTGAATTTAAGGGGACTGTTGGGCCTTGATGAAGATATTTGTGTGCTATTCTAGCAATGTTGATGTATTTATTGATCCTCTTAATAACAAATTCATTTTAGATTAAGTCTCTCCTAAAGACACATTCAGACAACAGCACTGTGTATATATAACCGGCTGCCCCCCTCATTCATTTGAATAGGATTGATGCATCGGCTCAGCAGGTGCCAACACAGAGAGCTCGGGTTAAAAAATAAAATAAAACTTTATCACATGAACGATGTATTTTACTATTTTCCTCGTAATCATCTTGATGAAAGATTTAATGTTTGCAGCCATGATAACTTTCCATGTCACCAATAAACCTTCAAACTTATGGATCTATTGCTCTCACTGGATTTCCTGGATGGTATTTTATTGTTTCACTGGTCCCTGGAGCAAAATGCTCCCACCAGCACAGCCCCTTGAATTTTTTAACATAGAGCTGTTTTCAGTCTTAACACCTGCTAGCATGCCAATATAATGTGTCCAGGCTTGGTCTGAGTGTCTGGGACTATACCTTACCGAATATGTCATCTTCTGCTTTTTGAACCCTCAAATTGTGGACGGCATTGGTGCATGTGTCTATCAACAGATGAACAAGGGGAATTAATCTCTACTTTAATCGGTTTGTTCACTCAAATGACAAAGAAACATTTTCCCATGTACCAGGTGTTTAGAGTTGAAGCAGCTATCTATAGTGCAACTAGCCACATCCATGTGGTACAACTAGATCAATTTAAAGATTACTGTGGTCAATTCACAAAATATCAGTGGATTCATTGAAAGCAGTGCTCAATGTGGGATGTTTGGAGAATTGGGAGGCATTGATCGTGGAAAATGTTGGTTCTGTTAAAGTATAATATTTATGGAGTGAGCACAACAAAGCATATCCCATTCACCTCCATTGGTGTACGGGTGTGAAGGCAGAGACGGGCATCTAGGGCTTCATCCATACTACTTCCATTCCAAAGACGATCTCTTTCAAAACGAGCGTTTTGAGTCCGGCATGCGTGTGCCGCCGTAAACAAGAATTCCTCGAATAAAAACGTATCTTCTACGCATGTTAACAGTTGTAAACTTGCAAAATGCAAGACAGCTGTTCGCAAAGAAAACAGGCTCAGCAACGCTTGTAATTCGTTATCCATGTTGAATTCTAGACTGGTAGCCTGAAAAGACCCAACCAGTGTGTGGTTGGGAGTGTCTACGTTATTGTTTTCAAACATCTCAGGTTCTGCCCGTTGAGACTAGAACGCAGCAGCAGAGTTTAGTGGCTCTAAGACTCCGGAGTCGTGTGGATGCCAGGAGTATACATAGCAGGGATTATGTGTTTTTAAACAAAAATGCAGTAGTATGTGTGAAGCCTATAAGAACTTTTGGGCAAATAAAACCAAAGCTGTCTGCACAGCTACCACAGAGAAGTATCGGAGAAAAATGTAAATTGGGTGAATCTGTTAAGTTTGAGTTAATACGTTCTGAATTAGTTCTAGTTTAATTGTGTTTTATACACCTGTAAGCACATTTTAAGTGTCCTCCCTGCCTCTGGGACAGAATCTGCATGGGAAATGTCTTTGCTTAGAGTGGGGGAAAGGAGCAGAGCAGTTGCCTCAGCAGTGAAACAGGTGCTATCAAAGTGCTTCCTAGTCAATACACACAGAGGCAGCATTTAAAAACATCAGGGGGGTTGGACTGAAGGGTGGCATTAGACTTTGAATGGAGAGGGATCTAATACATGGATGGTCCTCTTCCCCATCAGCCCATTGACTCCAAACTGAGCCTATTAGCAAGACAACACACCACTAATGGCACTGCTACTGCTGCTGCTGCCCCTCATGTGTATGGAGACCACCCAGCGCACACACTCACACAGCCCTCTTCACTTTTCCCACGCCATTGTTACCCAATACATTGGTATATTATAGCGTGAAACCAGATCAAAGTGTTAGATCCATTAGAAAACGATCACACCCTGTTAGGGCTAAATGTGCTCGTAGGTCCTGATGATGAAGTGTAGGTGGGAAACAGAACGTGGGGAGAGGTGTGTGTCGGAATCAGGCTTATTGGTGCTAATTGTTGAGAACTGGGTGAAATGTAAAGATAAAGAACAGTTAATCTAGCGGCTTGTGTTGTGTTAAGCCTGTTAACTTGAAGTGTTGTTGTGGTTCTAAACTGGCTCCCTCAGATTCTTCAGAAGAGTTTTTCTTTTAACTTGAATCTTAATAGAAACAAAGAGGAGTGTGTTGTGTATCCTTTATGTTGCCAGTCGTACCAGTTAGACCTGCTAAAGTTATTCATGTGTATTTTTACATTCCTCTTTACTTTTACAGAATTGTTTCAAAGAGGGAATCTAAGATAAACTGTCCTGGTTTCTTATTTTATCCCTCTTTTCTAAGCTTTTCTTTACACCTCTATATATCTCTGCATTCATCTCCTTTTCTTTCCCTCTGAAGATAATCCATTCTATTCTCGCAGTAGCCCAGATTTAGCCCAGTGTTTTCTGTTTCTGGAGAATATCTTGTTAAATTTGACACAAAGTATATTTTCCAATTTTGTCCAGTGACAGTAAAATTCCTATTGTGTTGACATATTTAGTTTTTCCCTCATATTTTTGGTTCTGGGGTCACAAACACCAATGTTCTTCCAAGAGTTTTGTTTATTTAAAGCAGTGTCTCTGGTATAAAAACTCAGTGTTCATCAGCCCATTCCATGCACTGGTTGGAATCAAACCATGACGACATTGATGCCACATTGTGACCCTATGCTCAGTGTCTTATAGTTACTGAACATCCTTAACAACAGAAGGGTAAAAGTATATTTAAGGCTGTAAGGACTATTGGTCAATTCCACATGTGACCAGCAGGGGGGTGTAGTGGAGAGGAAGACAGGACAGCCTCCTGCATGTCTCTCTCACTCTCGCTGTCTCTCTTTCTCTCTCACACACACACACACACACACACACACACTTGCCCCCACAACTCTCACACGCACATTTTATTTCTCTTTTATTTATTTTAATAAATGATTTTTTTTTTTAAATTTTTGCTACAAACCACAGAACCGGACCGATTCCAGGTCTAATATCCTCGAGCTAATTGTTATAAGAATAACTTAACATTTAAGATACATGTTTGTACCATGTATCAGCTGTGTGCAGTTATTTGCTCTCTATTAAAAAATAAAACACAAATTTAATATTCTGTGGTGTTATCTCTATAAAACATTCCTCAATGTTTCCTAATGTGATAGTCAGGAAAATTTAGCAAGATTAAATAGCCTCTAATAATTATTATTTATCTTTCTCCCACAAAATATGTAGTACTAAAATTCATTTGTAAATGTCTTGCACGTTTTGGGTTGATCAGTATGGGGACACGTAGCTTCGGGTTTAGTGAACTTCCCCCTTGTGTCTCACCAACTTCAGTCTCTAGTGCGCACTTTATAAGAGTGTCTGGTAAAGTCCACCTCTTTTTGTTAAGAGGTGGACTTCATTGGCTTTATGGCGAGAATCAGTCTCTCTGAGGGGGTGAGAGAGAGATGGGAGAGAGAGGAGAGAGAGGGGGGGTATAATTCATTCACTTTGCGCACAAAGCGCAGTGGAAACCACCCTGGGGAATGAAACACCAGACAGAGGGGAGAGCAAGAAAGAGCGGGTGGTGGGATGGTTGGGTTGTTGGAGAAACCGCGTCCACACAAGCACATGAAACAAGAAACACACTCAAGAAATACAACTATAAACTAAACTCCTTTGATTTAATTTCTCCTAATTGCTCTTTTGGTGACGCTGACTTGACAATGGGCACTATGTTGATTTGATATCCTAAAGGAGGTGAACTCCGTCCAGTTCCCTGGTCTCAGGAGAGGAAATGAGGGATCCAAGGCGAGAAGGACTCGAGCACTGTCCCGTGTGTGAGCGCAGTGCGTGACAAGTGTGGTCTTAGAGGAAAACCTCCGAAATGACACAAACTAATGAACCTGTGTGGTTTTAACCAAGAGGCAAACAGTTCTGTGTGCGTGTGCGTGTGCGTCCGTCCGTCAGTCACGGAGCGACCCGGGCGCTGCGCGGCAGCTCTGCGCATCGGTGCGCTCTGGACCCTGGACACCCCTCCCCCCCCTGAGTCCTCCCCATCCACCCCCACACTCCCCGCTCAGCCTCGCGCAGCCCAGCTCCAGCCTCACACACACGTCGCTTTTTGAGCACTGTGAGACCCCCCGCCGCCGCCACCACCAACACCACCCCCTCCTCCCCTCACACCACCGCCTGCCACCGTCTCTGCGATCCTGCGCTCCTCCAGCGGCTCTCACTCCCCTCTCTCTCTCTCTCTCTCCTCTCTCTCTCTCGTCCCTCTCGGTGTTCCAGCGGAGGGGCTTGCACGCGCGATTGCGCTATTGATAGCCACTTTACACTGTGTCTGTGGAAAGTCAGCCTCTCTCTCTCTCCCTCCCTCCCTCTCTCTCCCTGTGTGTGTGTCCTCCTCTCTGGCTGCGCCTTTGCGAACCTAACAGGGAGGTGTTAACTACTTTTGCTTCCCCAAAGCGCCTCCCGTTATCTCCGGTGCCGCTGCGCAGGAGCCAGAGGGGCCACCGTTACTGATCTCCCGCAGAAAAGTTTTCGGTTTGTTGTGAGGATAAAAAAAGAAGAAGCCGAAGAGTCGTGTGTAGAAGAAGCGGATTCTGTCGCTGCGAGGTGAGTAACTGACTGTCTTTTTGTTATTGTTGTTGTTTGGTTTGAAGCTGATACAGTTTGTGCCTCCGCGGCTCTGTTCGCGCTGCGCCGTCCTCCCCTGTGTTGGAAACGGATTTCACTCAACTTTCACGGGGACTGCGCGCTTTGGTGACTGTGCGTTTCCACACGTGGAAAGAAATAAGGAAATAAAGAAGAAGTCACGGAACCGTCTCTGTCCGTTTGGGCACGGACTTTTACGCGCGTGTGCGTTAATATCTGTACACGTCTCCGTGGATGTGCGTGCGCACATGCGAGGTTCCCAAAGAGGAAAGTGGCTTCTCGAAAACACTTGAACTGTTGAGTATAATGCGTGTGACAGTGGCATTACGCACACATTACCATCAGCTTACACCAGTGCGTTAAAACACCACACACTGCAACTTTTTAAAACTCTTGCTATTGGTGTTGCCATTAGTTTTCAGGAAGGTGGGTTTTGACCTTCTGGATTTTGTGGTAAAATTCCTTGAATTATTTAAGGGAAAAACAGTTTAAACATGGAAAAGTACAATACGGTTATGTCATAGAAAATGTCCTCTTTATTATTCCCGCGGACCTTTCCCCATCATTACCCGGCAAACCCTAAACAATGACCTTTAATCAGCAGGCCTGGTGTGAATATATTTATATTTAAGTTAGACGTTAGTTCCTCAGTTGGAAGCAGCAGGGGTTATGGCTCACTGAGTAGATCCATGGTTGGTTTTCAGTGAAAATACAGTAGCTTTGGAGCACTAAAGCGCACACAATGATGAGGACATGTGGCTTTAACTGCCGAATATTGGCCCCGTTAGTCAGGGTCCAATAAAGCGTCTGATGAGGCGGATTTTAACACATCACGTCACATAGATACAAATGCACTATATTTTAAAATAAAGCGATCATTAATCTCAATTAACGAATTTGCCTCTTCAACTTGGATTTGGAACGTATGGTTTTATCCAACCAAATGTGAAGTTTAGTTAAAATAAAAGGAATATCAGCAAAGAATGGAATTAAAGGGAAAAAAAACAAGAGAAAGGAGATGTAACAGAAAATTCCACCCCCGGGGAGCGAGCGTGTCCTCTCCAACACGCAACAAATTATTCTCAGTTTCTCTCAAAGACTTTTACATTCAAAAAGGAGACGTGCTGCGTAGCATGCGCGTGCTCGTGGCACACACACACACACACACACACACACACACACACACACACACACACACACACACACACACACACACACACACACATAGGCCTAAACACAGTTGGGAAACACCTGTTAACTAGGGAGCCACTATAATTTACATCCTCCCCTTAAATAAGCAGCGCCCAGCCAGAGGAAGTCCCCGGGGCCTTCCAGCTTAATGGCCGAGCGCAGTGAGCCGAAGTCGGCTTCCCCCGAGCGCCAGGTCCCGCTGCTGCTGCTGCTCTGCGTCGGTATAAAATAGAACACACAGTTGTAATTTTTGGCTAAGAGTCTTTTCTCTTTAGGAATAACGGACTGCTGCTTTTAACTGAACACAGGTTTATTTTTTATCAATTTGGCAAACAACCTCCTCGCTTTTATAATGGAAGTTTCTTTATTTTTATTTATATTTTTCGACATTATATTTGTTTTCATTAATTTAAATAAAAAAAGTTGGTATTCAGTGCTAGGTGCGCACACAATACAAATCGTGTGTGAGATCGTCTTTCTTTTTCTTTCTTTTGTCAGTTTCTAATGGTCTTTTATCCTCGCAGTAATATTTCATTAACTTGTGCTCGCTTCTTTATTCCTTTACTCGCGTCGCCACTTTGTCTTAATCACATCCATGCCGGGTTTTTTTTTAAGGAGCAAACAAGTGAGCAGTCGCGCACGCGCCCGGATCAGCGCGCACTACCGTATACAAAGCCGCAGCGCTCAGAAGAGGGAATAATAAAATTAGTAGTGTGGGAAAAAAAGTGGAGCAGACCCATTAGTAGTGATTTCCAAGTAGGAAAGTCCTCTCAGTGGCGGCGCTAAATAGTGCGTAAAAACGCACTTTTGGAGCAAAGGTGCGCCCGGGGCGGGTCATTGAACTCAGCGCACTGTGAAGATAGAATTATTATAGTTCCTTTAAAAAAAGTCAGAAGCTGTGGTTCAGATCCACTGATCCCAGCGCCATTGATCCCCTCAGATTGATTTTATTGATCAGCCAGATCAACCACTCCTCACTTCTAACGAGCTGCCGAGCCTGTTTCAGTTTGCAGCCAAACACATTAGAGACCGATAATTATCTTTTAAAGTGTGAAACGATGAAGGACGACAGGCGCGTCACAGAAACATCGTTTTTCTAATGGAATCATATTCGGACGCTTGGTGATTTCTAGTCTGGTTCCAGTTTTCATTTGGTTACATTTTTTTTAATTAATGCAATTTACTGAATTAGTGAGCAATCGTTTCATCGTAATAATCCGTATGTGTGATCCATGCCATTTGTACATTTAAACTACACAGAGCCCATAGCAAATGCATCCCCTATAATTCAGGATGATTAATCTCATTTAGAGAAGAGTTTTATTTAAGATGATGTTTATATGAATGGCTCCCAAAAAACAGTTCAGTAATTATGTTTTTGATTACGTGTTAATAAAACATTCCGTTTCCCTCACTTTCCTTCCTCGCGTCGGGTTAAATCGATCATCTGCGTTTCCCTAATTGGCCATTTTTTAAATTTTCAATTGATACAAAATTAAAGCTGCTTTTTAAAATGTCACTGCATTTTTGTTCGCGGTCATTATAATGACGCTGTCGCCCGGACGGATGCACCATCTTTTCTTTCATCGTGTCTTTTTCCGTCTCACTTTTCACTACTCGTGATTTATAGGCCGCCTCGTGTGTGCGTGTGTCAGATGGACTCAGCTCAGCTTGTCCAGATTTAATCGCGCCACAAAGGCCTGATATTTATACTGATAACTTCATACAAAAGTCGCATTATAAATTTAATTTCTCGTGCCAAATGTTCAGATTTAAATCAAACGCAGTGGCGCCTGGTTTCCCCCCCCCCCTTTTCAACTGAACCACCATGACGCACGACGCATTGCTGTCATGAGGAAATCTGCACGTTTATTCCCTCAAACAAACCTAATGTAATATCCTCGATTTTTCATTTAAAGTCCATGAACATCTGTTCTCTTTTTTTTTTTTTTTTTTACTTTTGCTTATTTATTCATTTAGGCCTCATCTCCTCCCAAAGGAATAACCTGCAGGCGCAAAGAACGAGAGAGAGGCAGAGAAAAAAGTGTCGAGGTTGGAGGAAAAGTAGCAAAGATGATTTATTTGTCAGCGTTTTCGATTCTTACCCCCCTCCCTCTCTCTTCTCTTCTTTTTCTTCCTCTCAGCAGTCAGATGTTATTGCTCGCCATTGATCTCCTCCTGCTCTCCTCCTTTTTGCGCTGCGAGAAGTGAACTAAAATTAATGTCCATTTCACACCTCTGTCCCGGATCGATGGCCGCGGGGAGAGAGGAGTTAATTCTAATCTGAGCCGGGAGAAGCGCGTCCACGTCCCAAATGATGATAGTAATAATAATAATAATAATAATAATAATAATAATAATAATAGATAAAATAATAATAATATAAATGTATTTGTCACCTTTTTACGTCGTATATCATCATAAAGCAGCTTCGAAAATATATAACAGTGGGGATGTTTTTATCAGTGTTTTTATGAAGGATTTGTTATCCTCACCGTATTTAATTTATTTCAGCGCCAACTCTCCGAGGAAACAGAGGAAAGTATTTAAGATTATTTTTAAAGACGTGTGTATTACTTAGATTCCAAAAGTCCAACAAATTTTCTGATCAACAATTCCTATTTTATTCGTATTTATTAAAGCCTCTCGCTTCTCATATTTGGGCATATTAATGCGTCATGACGCGCACACTAACCACCCACCCCCCCCTCTCTCCCTCCCATAACATGACAGTGATAGTAAATTAACCATGGATCGCTCAGTTGCGACTAGTTTGATGACCCCCCTCGGTCTATTAAGTCCTATCAATATGCACTAATTCCTCATTCTTTATTAAAAGCGGAACCGGCTCCTTCTCCATCCACTTCTTCTTAAACCCCCCCCCAGATTGCCCCCTCCTCCTCCTCCTCCACAGTGAGTGTGTTTTTATAATTTTGTCGTGCTAATAAACACCAAACGTCACGCAGGATGGAAACGAAATAAGCGCGTCGCCGGCAAAAAAGAACAAGTGGTTTTGCGCGCAGGACGAGGCGAGCGCATCCCGGTCCCGCGGCACGTCCGCATCCCTAAAAAGTTTGCGTCATTGTTGTCTCGTTATCGCCGCTGTAATCCCCATGATTAAGTGCGAGGAGCCGGATGCAATCATTTAATGGATGGGTACGGGGAGAGAGAGGAGCTGTCTCACGCGTCAAACCCAACAAATGCGTCTCTGCTCGCTGGAAATTGCAGCCTGTCCGACAGGCACATTGAGATCATGGGCCGACTTGTCTTGGATTTGTCTGAAAGTCCATGTTTGAACTTCTATGAAAACTTTATTTTTCCCACACACTCCCATCACTTTCATTTCTAAATTGTATAATGCATTTAGCTTGTTAAATCATAATTTGGGCAAACAGACGATTTAAGCAGTTTTTTAAAAATGGTTTCCTATGAATTCCATGAATGTATAAAAGTGTTCTTATGTATTTCACTGGCTACAGAGACACTATTAAACCATATTCAGTATTTGAAACCAAAAATGTAAATGCAGCAAATGCTCAAAATGCATTGCTTTATTATCAATCAATTTATTATCACTGGCAAACAAAGATAGAAAAGAATTCTGCCGTGAGCCCGAAGTTTATCCTCTTGCTGCAAATGTGCATGCAATCATTCCTTTTATCGATGCGGGGAAAGCGGAGTAGCTCATGTCCAGTCATTTTCTATTGGAAGGAAATCACTCCACGGATGGGGATGCAGCAGCAGCAGCCGCCGTGTTTAATGGTCTGATTGCATTGGAGAAGGCAGCCACTGATAATGCCGTTATAGGGGGGGGAATATCACTCGGAGACGCTATCGGGCAACAAGAGAAAGTCAGAGAATTAGCCTAATGGGGAGAGGGGGGGGCAGAAGTTGTGTCGGATGTCAGATACTTTCTATTCTCCATATTTGCTCCGTGTCTCTTTCTCTTCTGTGTGTCTATCCCCCTCCACACCCACACCCCCACCCCACCTCTGCCGCCACATCATATCTCTCTCTCAGGTTTCCCCCCCCCCCTCCTCATTCGTCAATTACACCATGGGCCGGATCACAAGCTCCCTGCATGGAAAATAAGCTAATATGCCCACCAGCCCTAACACACCTCCCCCTGAAGACACTGTAGTTGCATTTGCGTCCATCGATTGCAGACACGGCAGTATTCACGTATCCCGCTTATCATTTTTCTCCGTGCAGCCGGCCGGGTCATCCAACCAGGAGAGGAGGCTGATACAGGGAGGCCGATCTAACCGGCCGAACGCATGAATACACACCAACACACACCTGTAGCAGCGCACACCTCTATGCATCTGCACACATGGAGTTT
Source organism: Hippoglossus stenolepis (assembly GCF_022539355.2). Lineage (NCBI taxonomy): Eukaryota > Metazoa > Chordata > Actinopteri > Pleuronectiformes > Pleuronectidae > Hippoglossus > Hippoglossus stenolepis. The sequence goes on from NC_061493.1 coordinate 5,420,129, forward strand.
CTTATCACATTGCATGCTCGGCAGCCTGGTGATAGGCTACAGCTTGAGGCCCTTCATGACAGAAAGCATCCTCATCGAACCCTACAGGCCCAGCACCGCTACTCTCTCGCTGACTCTGACCTTTGACCTCTGTGTAGAGCACAACAGGTCACCTCCCTGTAGGTATTAAAGAAGTTTCCCCTTGTTCGTATTATCATTATTAAGTCTGCAGCAGAGGATTATAACAGTTACAAACTGTACCTGGCAATAGTTCTCCCTTGTTAAACTCAAACTAATTGGCTTGCCCTTGCATGCAGCCCTGTAGTACAAATCGTCCGGCCAGCCGCCTGTCCGCCTGCCAAGCCGGTTAGATTAGTGGCTGCTGTTTGTAAACGCCGGCGCAGCACAGCTATAAAGAGTCATAATAGGGCGACTGGTGCCACACACTCAGTCACACTCCTGCAGGAAAGCAAACACGCTCAGTCACCTGTCGGTCAGCGACGAGACGCCACTATCATCTGTCGGGCTTTTCTTCTCTTTTTTTTTTACTTTGAGTGCATCCATAGGAGGCGTTAGAACAGATTGGCAGCTCCTGAATACATTTTTTCTCAGGCTTCTGTTAAGATCACTGTAGCGGTACCAGACACAAGCTATTATCAATTACAATACAGAAAAAATGGGTTTATTTCAACTAGAAATGGAGGATATTTTTAATATCCCATCCTCTGTTAGATATGATCAACCTTAGGAGTAAATTCAAACCAATTAGTTCCTATTTTTCATGATTTATTGATATTCTTTTAATGTTTTTCTAATCAAATACATATTGCAACACGCTTTCAAATAACAATTCTGGCCTTTCCAGAACACGTCTGCACCTGACAGCAGCCAAAGATGCAGAATGAAGTTTATTTAACATCATTTCAGGGAAACAAAAAAACGAAAAAAAAAGATGCAAAGATTTGGTTTACCAGTAATCCAAAAATACACTCTGTGGATAGTAATGTATGAGCAAAGGAATGGTGTGCTTCTCCCTTTTAGCCTCTTTGGTACCAGGAATTAGCTGGCCCCACTGCACCGGGCCTCGCTGGTGCTGCCATGAATAGAAATCCCCACCGCAGGGTCAAGGCCGACTTCCAGAAAGATTTTTTTTGTCTGCTTGCCATGGGTCTGTCTCAGAGATCACAAAGGCCTGTTTGAGAAGTGATATATTCTTGCTTTCTGTATTTTGCATTAACATCAAAAGAACAACATATGAAAATAGGGAAAGGAGCATGGCAAAAAAAAAAGAATCCAGTCCCTCTACTTTTTTTCTGCATTCAAAAAACACAAATGAGCTGACGTGCTCCCTGCTAAGAAGCACTTTCTACAAAATATATTTGTTGTTAGTTGACTGCTGCGGAAAGCTCACATTTTCACTTGCACAAGCTTGTCCAATCCTTATTGATTTTGGTGCTGAATATTGCCCAAGTGTCATTATCCACCTCAGGATGATGTGTGTGCCTGTCTATTATTAAATCTTACTGTAATATTTTCCCCCCTGCTCATGCAAATATCTCCTGTTTACTGCAGCGGCTGTTGGCTGAAGCAAATAACCCGCTTACAGATTTCTTACCAGAGAAGAAGGAAGGAAAAAAAAAGACAGAATCATAAGACTGGATATTCGAAAGACATTTGGTAATGAAATTGTGGCTTTTATGCCTGAAAAAGAGAAACAAGGACGAATAATATGAGGGAAAGAGAGGGGGGGGCCGAGATAAATGGGAGTGATTCTTATTCACAAGGACATTTGAGCTTTGCCTCATGGCCAGACATGAATGAGTAGATTTCAATAGTATCGACTGTTGCTTCGGACATCAGCAAACACACGCAGACACACACACAACTACTCATGCGCAAGCACAAACAGTGCAGTCTGTCTGGAATACAGAGTGGACCTGTCTGCAGGTCCGCTCATGCTTTTTATGCTAAAAAATGGAGAAACACACACACACACACTGTACAGACACTTTCTATGTCGGGTTTCATGATGGTAAATATTTAATATCTGACATCAGGGTTTTAAATAGCCGTGTTTTCTTTGTCTTTTGGCTGCTGAGACGTGTTCTCAGATCTGCCCGGTTTACTCTGCAGCGTATGGAAGAAAACAGAGCGTGCCTTTTTTTTCTGTATATATTGTTGAATCGCAAACCATTTTCGGCTAATTCTGTCGTTTTTGGCAGCGCCTTGTTCTCTTTATGTCGTGTGATCACGAGAGAAAAGTTATGAGGTGAAAACCATATATCTCTATTTTTTGTAGTTTAAGAAAACAACAAATGTTCTGCAAGCTCCAAAAATTGGTCATGAAAAGTTGGCGTTTGGGGAGTGACGACGTGTTGGATTGATTGAGGGTTCAGGCGTTCCATTCAGGAAAGTGTCTGTTGCTCCGATTTTCTAATATAATATTTTTGGAATGTATAGAATTATTATCATCCTGATTTATATTAATATACTTTGCTTTGTTGATTGTCCAAGAGGTGGATAGCTTTGATGGTCGCCCATATACTTTTTTATTAGCTTGATTTTTACAGTGTTGTAATGACCCTGATATAAGATGTGTCAGGCTTTCGCTGTATCGGCTAAACCACATTAAGAGAAGTACAGTGTATATGGATGGCAGAGGCAGAGGCCGAGGGTAGACTTAACTGGCCGTAAATTTTAACTGGAGTTTTGGGGCTTTTCGACATGAACATTTTGTTCTCAGGAGACTTTGTTTTTTCTCTGTTATGCCACATACTTCAGATCACTCCTTATGACCTGACTAATTTAATTATGAGACCATGTATTTAGAGGAATTGCATACACTTAAGTGTCTTGAGTTGTATGTTATAAGTTTTTGTGTGTCTGAATTGTGTATATACAGATGACCTGGTACGGTGGGAATCAGTGTGCGTGCGTTCACCAGAGAGATGAGTTGAATGACAGCCTGACATGTCTTGTAATAAAATGTAAAAGTGGCACTTTCACGCCTGTCAACAATCTCTAAAAATACCCGTGAGTGTGTCCTTACACACGCACACACGCACACACGCACACATACTGGCCTGCGGTTGTGAGTGATTTTCTCCCTGTCTCCATTAGAAAAAAAACTAACTTCAACTGCTCTGCTCGCTGACAGTCTCCGCAGACACACACTTAGACACAGATGCAAACACGCATACACACACCAGTCACAGTCGACAAGACGTTTTTATAACAAAAATTGGATTCTTCTTCGTTCCTCTCCAAAACTCCTGCAGACACACCGGAGAACTGGATCTGACAAGTTTCGGTGACGTGTTGCAACAGCAAAAGCGTTGGTTACACACTCAAAGCATCCATGCGAGAAAAATATTTATTCCGACCAGTCAACAAACAGGAAGGCTTCAGTAAGACGAGCGCTCGTTGTCACCGCCGTAGTTATTTGGATCCCATTTTCCCTTCCACTTTTCCCATCCTGACACTCAGGACTGCCTTCTCCTCAAATCGTTATCAAAAAGAATCAACTGGAAGCCGAGAAAAAAAAAACATTTTATAACAGTTTACAAATGCACCTTATTTTGAAAAGCCATCATTCAAAAAGTATCCATTATCAAAATGTCTCACCGCGCAAATTGTATTTATAAGTAGCCCAACAAGCAGATAATATTCTATTATTATATTTAAAGAATAATAATGTTTATGACCTCAGTTACCATTAGTTTACATGGAATCTTTGACTGCCCCACCCTCCCTCTCAGTAGCTCATATTTCCTGAGTGAGATTCCCGCTCAGAATGATGTTAAAGCACATTGTTGTTGACACTGCAATTTCACCGACTGGCACAACATTGTCACTTAAAGTGCAGATTTGACGTGAAAAGCCCCGCTCGCTGTTTTGTATTTAATATCGCACTGACAGCTGTATCATTCTTCCACACTGTAATCAAATTATGACAGCGTGGCAAATGTTCCCCCTGTGACATTTTCTATTATAAAATGCATATACCCGGTGTCAGACAATGTGTGGGTGGTATCCCTAAGTGGCAAATGGGATTGTAAGTGGCACGTGTGTGTGTGTGTGTTCGATGTAATTGCACTTGTGTACTGACGATATGCATATAGGTGTGTGTCACCTGGAATTATGGTTGTTTTTTTAGTGATAAGGTTGAAAAGCATCACTGACTTTCTGCAACTTTGTGACACTTCTATTAGAGCAATATCACTAGTAGGCTATACATCACATATACAGACGGATACAAAAGCCAATGGTTATTCAGTACCGATGTCCACAGGCCTCATCACACACACGTACACATGTGCCAGGGAGCTGAGATTCGAATCCTTTTTTTCAGATATCACAAACTTCTTTTCTCGTCTCTCCTCTCATTTCTTTATTACTTTGCTTCCCCTCTCCACCTTTTCCTTGTTCCCTTCACTCCTCTCCTCTCCGACTACCCACCATCCTCTTATTGGATTGGCTACATCTCGTCTGCGGCCCTTCACTCGCCGCCCCCTCGGCCTGCCGGGTAATGATAATAAAATTGAAATATCCCGGTACTTATCAGTGTATTACCTCCCTATCAACACCTCAGACACACTCCCTACTTTAGAGGTTATACAGGAGAAAGCGTGATCTGATCTACGGCGCAAGACAGAGAGAGGATGCCGGCGGAGAAAGGGAGAAAGACGGATAGAGGAAGAAAGAGAAAGAAAGGAGAGGGAGTTAACTGATAGATAGAGAAAGGGAGGAGAGAAGGACAGAGAGAAAAAGAGTTTTGTTATGGCTACATTTTCAAAGTGCTATTTCCGGGATGGATTGAGATAGGTAGAGAAGAGAGAGGGGTGAAAAGAGGAGGTGGTGGAGGAGGAGGAACAGAGTCATGTAACGTGACCCTGTGGCATCTGTCCAGACCAGAAGCGTGTTAGCGTAAGCCGTTCTCAACACTCCACACTGGCCTACTGTACATTTGCGGTAATGTAAAACATCTCCCATCTCCCCATCTCCCTCTGTCTCGGGGCCCTGTCCTCTCAGCTCCCTCTTGGCGGTTGTCGGTGTGTGTGTGTGTGTCTTTGTGCGGGAGGTGGGGGAGCGTGCCAAAGTCGAGATCAGGTTTGGAAATTGATTTGAATGAGTGTTGTGGACAGCTGATAGCTATAAAAGATTTTCTCCTTTCATTTCCCTGGGAGTTTCTCTTTTGATGTTGGCTGGTAGTCAACGCAGCTTTGAAGCTCGTCAAGAGCGGGCCGGGACGCTACTTGATACTATGTGAGTTTGTGTTTGTTGTGTGTTTATGGATGTGTGTACATGACTTCATGTTTGACCTTTTCAAGTCACACCGGGGTTGAATTTTGATGGTGACTTTTGTGAGAATATAACAGGATATTGCTTTTTCATAGTACTATGGCATGTAAATGTTTAAAAAAAAAAAATCTGGTATAATTGCTCATGATAACCTATTTGCATTTAATCAGTCATCTGATTTTCTTATCCTGTGCAACGCAGAAAATCCTGCAATCACTTATGTAATACACCTTAACCTACCCTAAATCGTACATATTGGCTGCTTAACAAGTCAGCCACCTTCAAATTGCCCTTTGGGGATAAGAATCTCTGAAATGTTATTTTGTCGTTTCATCGGCTGCCTCCCTGCGTTCCTCAGACCTACCAATCGCACGCGCTCATCTAATCCCCAAGAGGGAAGATTCTAGTCTGTTGCTACGGATGCTGGGGGGTCACGAGGTCAAGTACGGCTAATTTATTCACTCAGTCAGATTTCCTCTGGCTCGTGGATGGCAGATGGAGAGGTCTGATATGATATCACCCATCTGAATCACCCAAGGGAGAAGAGGGAGGCAGAGATGGGGCAGGGAGGGAGAGATGGAGGGATGAGAGGAGAAGAGATTGACAGGAGAGATGTAAAGAGAAAGGAAGGACAGATAGTAAAATTGGGAAATTAAATGTGGTTAGATAGAGAGATAGGAGAGACGGTAGCATAGCCTGCATGGGTGTGGAGTGTGTTCGCCTCACCGATTCGGGTGTCGAGCTGAACATTGAGCTACATAGCTTCTTATCAGATGTGTGGGTGTGGGTGAAGTGTGGATGTGTGTGTGTCCTTATCTTAAGACAAGTGGTTCTGGTCCAATAAGATCCTGGGAGATGGTAGGCATAAGCGGCTTAGACCAAGATCTGAGATGGAAGAGGGAGGGAAGAGAGATAGCTAGCGCAAGGGAGATGAGAAGGGGAGATGAGGATGGAGAGAAGAGGAGGAGGAGGAGGAGGTGGACAGATTAGCAGGGTGGAGGACAAGGAGGGGACATTTGGAAAGAGATGAGACGTGGAGGGTTGTAGAGATCAGGATGGAACGATGTGATGTGGAAATAGTTTGGAGAAGTTTTTTTTAAGAGCAGAAGGGAAAAGAGGAAAGTGGGGTTTGAAATTTGAAAGTTTTGGGTTTGAAATAGTTCTTGGCTTTTTGTCAAAGTGCAGGGATTTACAGGATTTTATCAACAGCAACACAAAACAGAGTTTGAATTTGTGGCTTGAACAACAGTGTCCGCAGAAGAACACAGGCTTTGACTTCAAGTTTTGGCTTCTTATTTGAAAATGTTCCATTAAGCTCCTTTCCATTACATACAAATGGAGATCAAACCTTGTCTCTTGTCCCTGAAAGTATCATCAAGAGAAGATGGGGTGGTCTAAAATAAATGGGAATGGTACACAAAGCGATGTGAATTTAATTCAAGAATATTAAACCTTTTGGTAGCAAAACTTGTCTGTCCGAAATGGCAAAAGCCACATTCAATCTCCGAAAAGAGATGTCAAAGGGCAGCTCTTGTTTGACAACAAGCACATTTAAAATTATGTTTAAATATATTATATTATTATCAATGGGGTTTAAACTGGGCATTTAGTTCACAGAATACGTCCGGTGTCTGGTTAACAGCTGGTCTTGTGACTTGGTCAACTACAGGTTGCAAGAACATATTCTTCATGCAAGGTTTTCAAAGTTATTTCTCTTATGAGACAATGTACTCTCAAGAATCCTAAACATAATGTAGAGCTCTGAAAATTAAATGAAATCTAATATATGTGTTTTGTATCCCCTCAGTTTGAAGACCACAAGAAGATGAAGACCCAGCTTTGATGTCCACTTTCTCCGGACGCCTTGGCTTCCACAACACCTCCAACAAACACTTCAAAAGGGAGGATTTTACTGCCTTTTATCCAGGAGGGAGAACTTAGTCACGAACATTTATTGTATGTATCAGTAGGAACTGGACAAAAGTGTGACGCCTGTAAAATACTGGACAAACCCAGCGGCACATACCTGGCATGGAATGATCTGGACTGGACATTTCAATTCTTTAATTTCAAGAATACTCTTGTTTCCTATGAATGGCTATTTCCTGAGCCCCTTCCTCAAAAAAACATACTGAACTCTTAAACCAGATTCCCTCACTTTCTCAGACCCTTTCCAAGGGTCTTGGACATTGTTTCCAATCTCACTGAGGAGGAATAATCTCCTCCTCTTCCTCATAAAACTCTTACAAGCTCTATCTTCTGTCCAGACATGGATCTCCACAGGGCAGCCTTCAAAATGGAGAGCTCCTCCTACCTGCCCAATCCCCTGGCCTCCCCAGCTCTAATGGTCCTGGCCTCCACTGCTGAAGCATCTCGCGACGCCTCGATCCCCTGCCAGCAGCCACGTCCATTTGGTGTCCCAGTGTCAGTTGACAAAGACGTCCATTTGCCATTTAACAATGGTTCTTACACGTTCGCATCAATGTACCATCGCCAGGGCGGAGTCCCACCAGGATTCCCCAACAGGGACTTCCCGCCTTCCCTCCTCCATCTCCATCATCAGTTTGCTCCACCTAACCTGGACTGCTCACCAATCAGCATGCTGAATCACAGCGGTGTCGGCGCCTTCAGACCTTTTGCCTCACCTGACGACCGGGATGGAATACCAGGTGGGTATCAGTCGGCTTTCACCCCAGCCAAACGCCTCAAAGGCTGCATGGATGCAGATGCTTCACCCCACCTGCGGTACTCTGATGCAGAGGGGAAAGAGTATGACTTTGGAGGTTCACAGATCCCTCCTGGAAGTTCACCCAGCGGACTGAAGGCAGGGGACGACTGTATTAAAAAGATCTTCCCTGTGTCAGGCCTCCTGTCTGATCGAGAGACTTCATCCAGCCCTGAGGACCGCATTGAGCGCTGTAAGTACCAATTCCATATTACACTCAAGCAGACTAGAACCTCATTGAACTGTGCATACACATGGTGTGACACGTGTGACATACATGTGTGATCATAAGAAAAACCTGAATAAACGAGTGGAAGCCTTTCAGAGCACAAAGGGTCACTGAAAAGTGTGATGACCATGATGTGCAACATACTGGATGTTATGGTCTTTGCAGTCATCAGATCTCAACCCAATTGGGCATGTATGATAGATTTTGGAGCAGCATGTTAGACAGTGCTCTTCATCACCTTTATCAGAACAACAAAAAGAGGGGGCATCCTCTGAATGAATGGTGCTCATTCCTCCAGACATGAAGAACCTATAAAGGAGAGCGCTGAAGCTGCTCTGGTGACTTACAGACCTGAATATAACACTTTATGTTGGGTTCTTCTTTCCTACATATTTGTCGCCCATCTGTATTTACAATGAGATTGAAAGGTAAAGTAAGACGAATACTGAAAATGATCGCATAAAGTGCTCACATCAACATCAACAGATACATTTACACAACACTCAAACCACGTTTTCTTACACATTAATATCATATTAATGTGTTATTGTAATGATATAAAAATGATAGCTGTACAATATTTCAATTAGGTTAAACAACCAAGTCTTATCTAACTGTCCATCACCCGTTTATATCAGCTGATAAGAAATCACTGGTTATATGAACTAAATTGTCTTGCGTCTAGTCTGTACTGTTTTCACAGTTAAAACTGTAAAAACAACCTAAACCACCATGTTTAAGGACTATTCCACAGACAACTGTGGTAATTACATCTGCAAACAAGACACATGCACAGAAAACACACACAGCCAAATCTAATTCTGGCTCTCAAATTAAAAACCCCAAATACAACTTGCTGCAATTTGTGAAAGGATGCAAATTTTCACACACTACCGCTGCACACGCCAATAAACAATCCCATCTATGTTCTCTTGTCATCATCTCTCCTGGCTCTCCCTATCCTTGTTTCACAAGCCCACAAGCTCCGCTGGTCACATTAACATTCACCAGTGGAAGGATGCCATTTGGCCTTCACGCGCTGGGAATCTGATTAGTGTTTGTGTGTGTGTGTATGTGTGTATGAATGACTGGTTCAGAGACCGGCCATGCTCTCTGCCATCAGCATTCATCATAGCTCTACGCTGGCAGCCTCGTTGCCAAAAGATTTACCCACATACCCAAAACCTTGGCATGCTGTGTGTGTGTTTGTGTGTGTGTGTGTGTGTGTGTGTGTGTGTGTGTGTGTGTGTGTGTGTGTGTGTGTGTGTGTGTGTGTGTGTGTGTGTGTGTGTGTGTGTGTGTGTGTGTGTGTGGTAAAAGGGAGGTGGGAGAGGAGTTGTGAGAGCTCCAAGCACAAACACACAAGTGTGCACAAACACTCTTGCAGACACACAAATCTCAGTATGAGCACCGAGATCATCTTCACATGTCAACAAGCTGCATCGGATGTTGGTGACAAATTAGGAGAGATGCAGACATAGAGACGTGCTCATTGTGTTTAATCTCAGATAAAAAGTCCCCATCATTCAGTCAACTCTTCAGTCTCGTTCATCATATCTCTCCTTTTTTGCCTTTACTTCACTGCTCATTCTTTCCATCTTGTTTCATCTTTGAGCGTGTGTGTGAGCGTGGTGTGTGTGTGTGTGTGTGTGTGTGTGTGTGTGTGTGTGTGTGTGTGTGTGTGAGAGAGAGAGAGTGTGGGATGCATCCTTGATGGAACACATGAGAGACAGAGGCGACGACCTGAGACTGATCCGATAAAAAGACCACCGCAGGAGAGACAGAGAGGGTGAGAAACAGAGGGATGAAATTGGGAAAATGACACCCGGTGGCTGACTGGGGGGAGAATAAGAAAGAGGAGAAAGATATCAAAGAGCACATAAACTGAGAGAGGGAAAGAGACAAGAACAGAGACTCGAAGGAGAGAAAGACGTGTGACTCTGCTGTGGAACCGGATATCATTTTTGGAAACATTATCCTGCTGATTAAACTTCAAATGCAAACCTGGTGTATGTGCATTGTAACTTCTTGTGCTTATAGCGGCACCAAAACTTCCGACACTGTGGAAGCACCTTGCTCAAGAGAACTGTGGCAGTAGAGTATGGAGTATGTGACTGCACTATGTGCCACCTTGTCTCTACACATTCATGAGCGCTAAGACTGAAGCCAGAAATAGAATGGGAGATGGGTGCAGGGCTCCTGTGCTGTCTTTTGGAACAGCTGAATCTGTGTCTAATCAGGTTAAATCTTGGCACAAGTAGCCTCCACCTCGACCATGGGCTCCTAATGCAATTGGATGTGCAGAGGCGCTGCTTACAGAAAAGAATTATGGGTTCTCCTTCACTGGCTTTGGCTGTCCAGTGGAGGCGTAAAGAACAAACAACACTTTGGTACATCCCATGAGGACGGTGCTCTTGCTGCTTCACACACACATTAGCTAACTAGCAGCCACTGTGCTGCTTCACACATACAGTAGCAGCCTCTCAGAGGTTTATAATGCTCGGGGTCATATAGTGTCATCACACATTCTTTAATCATTAAAACTTTTATTTTATTGAAAGCAGATTGTTCACGTATGAATAGCAAAGAAATGATTAAAACTGCAGATTCCAGACCTTCTCAATAATTGACGTTGAAGAATAGACAGCTTAATTTATTATGGATCATTAAGAGCAGCATGACATTGTTGATCTAAGTCTCGCTTTTGCACTTTGAACCACTGTGTCATTTACCATGTATCTTATCTGCTGCATATTGATATTATTTACATGGTCTCATTTTATAGCTGCCTTTAAAGTACTGATATCTCTTTACTAAATGACTTACAGAGAACTGATACTGTTATTTATAGTTCAAGGGAGATCCCAAATGCAGATAGCTCTGATTCAAACTCACTGGCCTGCATAGAGTCATGATGAGGGTTTTCAAGACCTGCTTTTTCATCTTCAGAGTTGAACTCCATTTATCTTTCTTAATATGAACACCTGTTATCAGCAATCTCATCTCCACTGACATACGCAAATTGCCTGTGTTCCAAATATGTGATCGATCTATGTGATCTAAATTTGATCCTACTAGTGCAGTGCCTGTTCTAGACCTGCCTGTTTGGAATGGGCTGTCTGCTTTACCTGTGGTAACGCTGATTACAGTTTTCTCTCTGAAACTGTAAAAGGGACCTGCAGATCGATGGAATCCTGAAGCTGCGCCACCGCTGCTGCACAGAGAGCTGTTTATTCAAAGTTAGGAGAAGCCCAACTCAGTGCGCAGAAGCCAGAACTGGAGAATCTGTTGTTGGGTCCCAGCCACCGCTGCTACAGAGCGCTGGCTGGCAGTTTATTCAAAGTTTATTAATATTGAAGGTATCACATGTCCAAATTCAAACCTGCACTTCCTTGGGCCCTTTAAAATACAGATGCCAAGTGTGAAGCCGATAAGAAGAAAGGTTCTCGAGATATGAAAGCCACACAGACAGTTTGTTAGATCGATTTTCATTCTGCAAGATCTGTGGGTGGAACTTGTGGCAATGTATTCAAAAAAGAGAACAAAGTCTGTAATAGAAATCTGATTGCAGATGAATGTGAGTGACCAGATCTTAAATGTAAGATCTTCCACATTATTCTTTTTTTAACATCTGTCCTGCATTCATCCATTTACACGTGGAATTTATCCCATTACAATCCAATCACCTGTCACACAGGTTAATCCCGCACGTGAAGGGGATCCTCACTTCTTTGCTCCACACTAACAAAAAAAAAAGAGGATATTAAACAACTTGAAAAAGCCCACACCTCTAACTTCCCCACACTGAATCCTGTCAGGCTGCACTGGCTGCCACCCCAGGCAACAGAGGCCTGCTCTCTGCTAAGCCCTCCCAAATCCCCGCACTGCACCGGCAGGCACGTTGGCTGTTAACTAAACCCGCTAACCTGTCAGCCGCTAAACCTGCGCATAAAGGCCCCATCATGCCTTAAGAGGACTATGCATGTCATATTATAGCAAAAGCTATTACCACTCACTGTATTCACATTGTGAGGTTGTAGCAGGAGAACGCAGGATATACGAAGGGGTTTTTTGTGCATACAGTGAAAGAGAGAAGGGAATTATGGGATGTGTGATTGGAATTAATGGGAGTGTTGACAAATGAAACAATCTGCCCCCTCTTAGTGCACTTTGGTTTTTGTTTGCAGAGCGGATTCAAAAATTATTTTGTGAGCGATGTGAAGGTTTAGCTTGTTTGTGCCTCGGTGGCATCTCTCCGTCACTTTTCCATCCTTCCTTCAACCTCCCTGCTATCCCCCCCATGTGTGTATGTGCATCTCCACATGCGATTGTGTGACAGCTGTAGTCTGTTTGCATTCTGTCCTAAGTTTGTTTTCGCTCTCCTCGCTCTCCACATTTACAAGGCTGAGAGATTTACACTGAACCTGAATACTGAACCCAGATTCCCCCTTTTCTTTCTTTCCTTCTTTCCAAAAACTGTAATTTTGAAGACAAATGTACGGTTGAAAAAAAAAGAAAGAAACAGGAATCCTTGGCAGAAAAAGAAAGAAAACAAAAATTCTTTTACCACCGAGTGAAGGGAAGGAACGTATTTTAGGGGGAGGAATGGGGATGAGATAAAAGAAAGGATAAAAGCAATACAAAAAAAAGCTTTGTGGGAAGTGGGGAGGGAAGGAAAAAGGGAGGACGGCGAGATGTTGAGCTGAAATGCAGATCCCATCTGTCTGACCGAAATAAAATCGGAAGAATTCTTTAGAGAGAGACAGGTAGATAAAATAATATTCACTACTACTCATCTTAATTTAGTTAAATGATATTGATGCACAGACAGAATGACACTTCTCGTATTCCCATCAATTTACAGTATACAGCAGTTTTAATGTTAAACCGAGTGCATCACCCACAGCTGTTAAAACACACAGCGAGAGGCCTCCTCGGCCTTTCTTCTCTTCTTCTCTTTTTGGTGTTGCCTCCTTTCTTTGTTTATCTTTATCTTCTTTTTCCACCCCTCTTGCACCGAGCAAATGTCATGTGTGTTTTTCTCTTTCTGGGGCCGAGTAGCACTAACCGTGGGTAGCTGAGACAAATAAATAAATAAATGAAAGTCACAGCAGCAAAAAAATAAACTAAAAATAGAGTTCCCACAAAGAAAAGGGGGATGACACCGCTTCTGATGTTGATAGACGATGAAGCGTTTTTTATTTGGAGTTCTGTGTCCAGTGTTACTGTGGGATTTCTGAACCGCATTTCCCACAGACCGCCCAACAATCTAAAGCCATATTCAGACATAAACTCAAGAGAATTTCCACACAATTAGGTCCAGACACATAAACAACGCAGCAGGAGATTCTCTGCTTCAGACACGTTCACAACAACACAGAAATCTCTGCAGCGTTCAGGTGAGGGGTGGTGCAGCAGGCGGAGGCAGGCATCACATGTTTTTGTTTACAGCACATCGACACCGATGGGCTCTTATCACCAAAATCTCTCTTGACATCTTCGTTGGTTTTCATCCCCACGTCTGAAAGCAGGGATCTGACATTTTGTTTTGTTTGTCTTTTTTAAAATTTTTATCACTAATTTCCCTGATAATTTCCCATCATTTCCAGTTATCAGTGTTCATCTCTCTGCCTCCCGCGGCATGTGAGGGGTTAAAAATCCATCCAAGGAGACAGAAAAGCTCATCCTTCGCTTCGTCCTCACAAAAAATATGCCCTCCCTCACCTCCCCCCTCTCTCCCTCCCACCGCCTCCATCTCTGCCTGTCACGGTCTAGTGGCAGGGTTAAGTTAAGTAAGAGTGTTCTAATAATTAGGACTGGGACTCGCCTGCCCGCCCGCCCGTGTGTGTGTGTGTCTTCCTGTCAGTGCTTAGCCAGATGTTAAAAGGCTTGTCCCTCTCATGTTGCCTCCCTGTCAGTCTCCACTGTGTGCCACACACACACACACACACCCATCCACACAGCCGCCCACACACACACACATACACACGCATCAGTGACTGTCCTACTTGTGGTGGCTTTGTTTACCCCCAAGTGTGTGCCCCTCTGCCCTTCTGGCAGCTCCCCCAGGGCTAGAAGTGTGTGTGTGTGTGTGTGTGTGTGTGTGTGTGTGTGTGTGTGTGTGTGTGTGTGTGTGTGTGTGTGTGTGTGTGTGTGTGTGTGTGTGTGTGTGTGTGTGTGTGTGTGTGTGTGTATATTTGTTTCCCTGTCAATACCATCCTACACTTTGCTGATCCATCCATAATGTGCACATTTTGTCTTTAATTGTGACTTTAAGTTTTTACTATTAGAACATTTCAATTTATATATTTAAATGTAAAGTAAAGGCATGGAAACATTTTTCTCTCTACATTTTTTTGCCTTCCTTATCTCTCTGGGTGGTAACTGGAAGAAGGCAGCAATTGTCTATATCTATCTCTGTGTGTGTGTGTGTGTGTGTGTGTGTGTCACTCTGTGTGAATCTTGTAGCCATTGTTGCAATGCTGCGCAGATCAAGGATTAGTCGCTTCCTGTCGAGCCTTTTGTCGGCCCAGCCACTCCATTTGGACACAGATCGCTGTGTGTGTGTATGTGCGTGTGCGCGCACGTTTTTGTCTGGTGGAGTAGGTCACACAAATGAGCCACTGGAGCTGGTGTAAGGCAAATGAAGGGAGGAGAGAGGATGAGATGAGAGGATGAGATGAGAGGATTCCCTTTGCGGCAGCACCCTGCAAAATGTTCTTCAGGCTGAAAAGTCATTTCATGTCCTTTTCTCTCCGAAAATATATGATTTTACTTCAAACCAGCCAACACCTGCTAATACTGTGACATAATACTCTACTTCCCTTATTCCCACTGCTGTTTTATCAGATTCAGGAATTGTCTAGGAGCACTGGGAATCTGGTTGATCATTGTAAGGACAGGATGTCACTTTGCATTCAGGGAATTCTATAAACAGGCTGCTTTGAAGTGGAAAACGACTGTATTTCTGTAGCACACAAACCCCCCGACCCCCACCCCTTACTGGCCACTTCCACACACACACACACACACACACACACACACACACACACACACACACAACACACAGAGCCAGGTCCGGGTTCCGGAATTCCACTTTGTTCCCCTGGGGATGTCAGCTTCGGCCAATAAAAACCCCACGTTAAAACTCCACTGAGCCTCGTACAACTGCAGCACACCTGGCAACACAGCACACATTTAGCTTTTAATATCTGCACACACACACACACACACACACACACACACACACACACACACACACACACACACACACACACACAGAGCTCACATAGGGTCATGGCGTGCCGAAGCCCTGAACTTGTGCACTTGTCTGTGTTTTACATTGTGTTACAGTTGGTGTTCAGGGAAGATGCAGTATTGCTTTACAGCACAAAACCTAGCAGTGAAGAATGTAAGAATAACAGCTCCAGTTTTTAATCCTCTTCAGTAAAGACCAAGAGAAACACTGTTGTAAGACAGGTTTTAACAGTATCACAGTATCACAGTTAATGTGTAAATGATAAGAAGGACTAATGTGTGTTCTACTGTACGAGTTGCACCACACTGAGTTAGTTCCTGCATGTTTGACTGCAGAGTTCACACACCTCCTAATGCAGGTGTGAGGTTTTCTCTGCCGTCTGCCTCCTACTGCCTCTCTACTCCTGAAACCTCTCCCTGCTCTCTTTCTCCATCAGTCCATTCTCTCCATTTTCTCCTCTCCTCTCCTCTCCTCTCCTCTCCTCTCCTCTCCTCTCCTCAGTAATCTAATCTGCAGCCAGTTTGTGGATGCAGTCTAGTGTGACAGGCCTCCCCCACCTCCTGCTTTTCTCACTTTCACACACACACACACACACACACACACACACACACACACACACACACACACACACACACACACACACACACACACACACACATACAGCAGGCCCATTTCCAAAAAAAGCCCACTTGCTTTGCTGGCAGAGGGGCCCACTCCCCCGTCTTGGTCACACCTTCTTTAATATTGAATTATTCATCAAATCTGATTGGTTCCTGCTGATGGTGGCCATGATGCAAGCGAGCAGTTTGTGTATGTGTGTGAGGGGGTGTTGCTGGTTTGAGATGGTTAGCTGTTCGTAATGCGCTGTTGCTTGACAAAGCTGGACGGGCCTGTTACTCATTATTTATGTGAGCAGAGTCACTAGAGCCACTTGCACCTGTAGCTTTTTTAGGAAGTGAAAGACATATTTTAAAAAGGAAGAAGGATTAATTTTAATGTTATTATTTGACCATGAACTTCTCATTTCCTTCTCTTGAATTTAAAAGTTGCGGTCAGTGATGAAGAAACCTTTATCTCGCATCGCATTTGGTTTCTTCCTCTTTGGTTTTCAAACTTTCAGCAGCCCCACCAGGGAAGCAAAGCTGAGCATCTGCTGCAAAAGTCCCTTAGAAAGGTGAAAGAAATCAATAATGGGTGTTTTATATGCATGCCACAGTGTGTGTGGACGTGTGTGTGTGCGTGTGTGTGTGCGTACTCATATCATTTGCATGCACCAGAATCTATACGATTCAATATTGGGAGTGCACTGTGGTAGCTGCAGAGACCTAAAGGTCTCACAGAAATCTGTTTCCTGTCTAATCACCACAATTTCTTCAGTGTTTGCTGGTTTTATCCTCTTACACGAAAATCTAGTGAAATCTGTTCTATAATTTCAAAGTTGCGCACTACTGCTAATTCCCATTCTACCGGTATCATTACAATTACCAACCAGGAGAGCATGTGAAAGTAGGGCGATGTCCTTTCCATGAGAGATTCCCCTGCTTCTCTTCAGTAAAGGTGCTTCAACTCAAAACATAATGGTGCATGTCCCTGCAGCGGCATGATCAGGTTTATCCACAATATTCCCCGTTTGTGCAGGTGTGAAATCTCAGTCATGCCACGGGCTACGTTAAAGGCATAAACAGTCGATGATCACGGATTTGCCTGCACTTCAGAAAAAGATGTGGAAAAGGAAAGATGAGTGTGTCGATGTTTGTGCACGGGTGTGTGTTCGGTGTCTCAAACGCCTGTCAAGGCACTTCACGTTGACCCCGTGGTGCCTCTGCATATCTCAAAGGCATTAGAAGGACGAGGGAGTCGGTCCAGCCATGTGTGTTTTGTTTCCCCCCCGTGTTTAAGTCTCTAAGCAGAGCTGTGGCCCTACACAAAAAAATAGATCTCAGGTTTGAGTTCAGGTAATGGCCTTTGTTTCAGGTCACACAGAAAGATAGAATCACTAATTTAATGGACCACTGATTTAAAAAAAACACACACAAGTTACCTCTTCAAGCTCTTCATCCTCATCCCCCTTACTCACATCCCTCTTCCCCCTTCCCTCTCTCCCTCCCCCTGCCTCTGCCTCCTTCTCCCCCGTCACCGGGTGTGTGTGGAAACCCAGCCCACTGTTCAGCAGATGAATAATTTAGCGGTGTGTGTATCATCTGTTTACCGTGCTAATCCATCTGTCAGCAGGCACCTATCGATTCGCGCCTGCCTGGTAATTGTGCATCTGCACCACGCGCACACACAGGAGCGCTCACACACACACACACACACAGTAGTGGACACACACACAGGCATACTTGTGCACCTATATGATGTGCAGGTTAGCTCATATTCAGATCCTGCAGTTGTCAGCTGGCCGCCCGGACACTTCATTTTCACTGAGTGAAACTGATTTTAGGGTCAAGGTCACAAAAAACTAAAATCTGATATTGGATGCAACAGACACAGAGATTAATGGATTTTATTTGGAGACATATGGAGATTGTGTTTATGTTTTTTAAAACAGGACTGTTGTTCTTCAATACTATCTCTTATTGGCTTTATTTCATGTTTTCATCTGCAGACAAAAGCAGTTAAAACACTTGATGAGATCAATGTACCTGCAAATGTCCATACAACCACATCTGTTGACAAAAAGACAAAAAGGCAAATACTATATAAGACAAAACTGTGATCCGTGTACAGCCCAAAATGTCAACTGTAACTGAAGTAAAGAGTTGGTGACATTAAATTCCATAGAAAACCATTTCCTGAGATAATGAAATGGAAAATGACCTAAGCTGTTGTGTGGAGCAGTGGAGCTGCATCCATTCTTAAAATAAAATATAAAATGTGACAAAGAAGTGGGAAGTGTGCATCTCTCCTTTTGTGTTTTCAGTTCAGAATGTCTGCTTTCAGGTCTATTTAGGTTTACTGTCTGACTTAGTAACTAGAATTTGTGTTTTTAATTATCTCTGTTTCTGTTCCTCCGTCTTTGTCTCCACCCTTTTCCTCTCTGCGCCAGATTAAAGCTTTCAGATAGAGAAAACTAATTAGTGAGGTTTTTACCAAAGACTTCCTAAAACACGAAATGCTCCAGTTCAGATTAGTTTCCAATATTTAAAATCTCACAGCCTACACAAGCTCTTCTTCAAAGCAACTGTATTCTACCTTTCATGATTTTTTTTTTCCTTTTCACCGGCTCATTCCAGACTGAGGCGGCGTCATGGAGAACGCAGTGTTACATCCATGGGTGACCATTGATGGTTGTATTTATCAAATGGCTGGTTTTAAAAGCTCATTGATTGATGTCATTAGCTTCATGAGTGATTACTAATTGCCGCGCTGGTATGTTAACCACACGGGATGTACGCACACACAGAGACACACATACACATAGAAAGGTGTAACGCACACACACACACAAACACACAGTACATATTTCCGAGAGAAATAGTTCATTTAGATGTAGATAAACTATTTTGACTAGAAATGTATTGTATGTATTTTGGGGTTCAGAGATACAGGCATCAACAATTGATCACCTCAATCATCCTTTCCCCTCCTTTGTTCAGTCTCTCTGATCTATTCATTCTTTAAATCCATATCTTATCCATCCCTCCATTTCAAATGGCCTAATGTGCTTTACTATCCATTAGGTGTCCTTTTGGAATCATGAGTATATAATAATTCCATTAATTAAGACCATTATCTTCTTAAGCCTGTAATGGTTTTGTGCTGTTAAACAACACAGACCAGTTTACACCTGCTTGACAACAAGTGATAACTTACAGACAATAATTATTCAATTTCAGAAATACAAAATCGTAGGTGTTTTTGTCTTATATATTGCAGATAATGAAAGATTGCAGCGAGAGTGCTATTGATATTTAAGTCCTGTCTTTGCACTGGGCCAGAAGGGACACAGCTGGAAGTAAAGAGAATTGGCTGCCGAGGATTGACACGTTGTTACTGGCACCAAGAATCTAAACAAACCAATAGGCGACATATAAAACCACCTATTTATGGAGATATTTCCTAATGTTTTGCTTCCATCTCTGCATGTTGTGTGTCTTGTATGGTTTTGTGTGTGCATTGTCCAACTTGTGGCCATTTGGGGAAGATAGTTGCAGCAGTTTGGCGTGATGACAGGTAAAAGTCAAGGGCAGGGGCTAGTCTGCTGCTTGGGGTGTGTGTGTGTGTGTGTGTGTGTGTGTGTGTGTGTGTGTGTGTCACTTACGTTTAATGTGCATCCATTTTGAACCTCATGTATTTCTTTCCGTGTTGCTTTGTGTGTCGTAACCTGTCCTCACCACTCTGAGTTCTGACACTTGCCAAGGGTGTAGGCAGATCGTGTTCTGTTGTCCAAACCAGGCTTCTGACGCCGCTCTATCACACACACACACGCACACAGACACACACACTCACATGTACAGACACACACACACGGCTGGGGACGCAGCAGGGTTCATTTCGATGTGGAACGTCTAATATCACATCCCTGTGGCAAAATGCTTGGAATTCTGCCCTCCTGGAGAAGCATCACATCTTTCTGTATTTGTATGTGTGTGTGTCTGTGTGTGTGTGTGTGTGTGTGTGTGTGTCTCCCTCCATCGGTTTGTATATGTGAGTGTGTGTCTCCATCTACATGTTTGTGTGTGTCTCCATCTGTATGTGTGTGTGTCAGGGGGTGTTAGAAGCAGGCAGGGGCTTAGCAGAGCAAAAGAGAGCAAATCTGTCAGCTCTCCCTGGGCAGACAACCCTTCTGACCCTCATTCAAAGACATATTGATTCTCCTCTACACCCAACAGGGGAGGGTGTGTGTGTGTGTGCGTGCATGTGCGAGGGTGTGTGTCTGTGTGCACAAGTGCTTAACACAGCCTGATCTTTCCTCCTTGCTTCCTTCATAAACAGAGAGCCTTGTTCCTGCAGCGTTGTTAAATAAGATGAAATATATTTGATTGTATAATCAAACACATTTTTTTGGAGCCAGAGATCATTTTAACAATCAGGAACACAGATTTGAACTAGTTTGCTGTTCTTTAGGGTTTTCATCTTATCCGTGCTCTGTTGCCTGTCTGTTACACTCTCAGTTTTGGTTATGAAAAAAAACAAAAAAAAGCAGCAGTGGGCGAAAAATCACAAACCGAGGAGATGGAGACGAGCTTTTCTCTCATCCAAACACTAACACCACACTAAACCTCGCTGTGCACTTGTTAGCACTTCCTTGTTTTCCAGGAAGAAGCCTAATGACCTATGGGACGACACCAGTCAGGGATCTGCTGACTGTTAGGGACCCAGTGTGTACTTTCATGTAATTGTCAGAGCAGTGTCGCGCAAAGTCTGGGTCAGGACCTAAAGGCCAGCGGTGGGAAGATTAAAATCGACCTCCCAAATCACACTGAAGTTGGTGCTAACTAATGGCCCCGGCTGTGAGTTGCCAAAGTCTGTGAAGTGACTTCATGGTCGGTCCATTACAAGACAACAGTCGCTGACAGAAACAGAGTCTTATGTGGAGCCAACACTTTACTACAGTGTACTGCAGAGAGGACAAAGTCTAAACAGTAAAAGAAAATTGAAGAAATACTCTGCACAGATGATAGGGCAAATGTGATAGCAAACAGTTACGTATATTCAGAAGATATGAGACGACATTCATTCTTACATGTGCTTACTTGACTGATGGTCCATTATTCACAGTCCTTTTCGTCTCCTGAGGGAAATCTTATCTGCATCTTTAGTTGCTTAATGCAAAACTACGTTCACTAGCTAGTTGCTAACTTGGTCTGTCCCAGGTTTGGTGCTGGCCAAGTAGCACTTGCTGGCTTTAGAGAACCAAGAGGTTAAATAATCAGAAAACCAAAACAATGAGCCTTAAGATGCTAGTATGCTCCATCAAGCCGGGAGGAGCTTCGGTGTTTGGTGATAACCGTTACCTCCGCCCGTGTCTGTTTGTTGCCTCTGCCAAGGAGGTAACATTTTCATTGGTTTGGAAGAACCCATTGAACTTCTTCTAACCATGTTTTATGAATAATAAACAATTCTGATTGTCGGACCGCTTCTTTTTTTCTCCCGTAAGAGGATTTCTCGGCCTTGGTGGAGCTATGCACACAAATATTTTATATACAAATATTGTTTGATGCAGCTTGAAATGATCCAAACATGAACTTACTAACAATAGTAAAACATATTTATAAGACAAAAAACAACACTGACTTTGCATCAATGTCAGAGAGGCTTGTTGCACATGTGCGTGTGCATGTGTGCTCACTGACAGGTCTCATGTCTTGTGACCTGGCACGGCCAGCACGGTGCGAAATCTTCGGTAAGTGCTGGTCACATGGGGGCAACCGGTCATGGCAAATTGTGTGTGTGTGTTAGGACGGTAGTGTGGTGGT
Organism: Hippoglossus stenolepis; assembly: GCF_022539355.2. Classification (NCBI taxonomy): domain Eukaryota; kingdom Metazoa; phylum Chordata; class Actinopteri; order Pleuronectiformes; family Pleuronectidae; genus Hippoglossus; species Hippoglossus stenolepis. The sequence goes on from NC_061493.1 coordinate 5,442,043, forward strand.
GGGAGAGGTAAAGGCTCCTACATGGTGGGGTTGTTGTCGACAGCGTTTAAGGGCTGAAGCATAATGTCGACAGGCCGCATGCTGACCCTGCCCCAACTGACACACACACACACACACACACCCGCACACACACACATACAAACACAGTTAGTGGTATAAGCTGAAAAGTGCCGGCTGCAATAATGAAAGGCAGGTGCACCAAGAGGCCGCGGCAGTGAGAGGAAGAGAGAATGAGAGAGGACAAAAAGAACATGTGAAAGTCAAAGCAGGTGAAGGAGAGTGACGAACTTCATGTTCTTGTATGTTTCGTGTGTGTGTGTGTGTGTGTGTGTGTGTGTGTGTGTGTGTGTGTGTGTGTGTGTGTGTGTGTGTGTGTGTGTGTGTGTGTGTGTGTGCAAGAGACAGGTGCTCTGTGTCTAAAGGAAAGACAGATATAAGATGAGATGACAGGCGGAGTGTGTCTGCACAACGTGTGTGTGTGTGTGAAGTAATTAATGCATTGTAGCATCTGAGGGCACTCTGAGCACCTCTGTCCTGTCATCACCGTGTTCATAATTCCCGTCAATACACACATCACACAGTGAGGTGGCACGCACATACATAAGTGGACGGAATGCTAATTGTGGCATTTGAACAGAGGGTTGACAAATTAACCAGGGCCTTGATTAAACATTCAGACGCCCGTTGATTAAAAGGTGCACCACACCCAAAGTGTGGTATTATATGTGTTTCCTAAACAGAGCATCATAACAACTTCATGCCTTGAGCGGTGATGTATAACTTATAAAACTGTGCAAGACTCGTATGAAATTCTGCAGTGAAATGTGGTGTTTGGTCTGCGGCCTTGAAATATCATGTGTCATGTTGATAGTTTGAAAAATAGAAAAATAATATATGTAGGTTTTTGATGTATTTTTTTTAAATCAATGATTAGGATGATTTCCTCTGTAGATTAAATGACTGGATCGCAGCAAAATCTAAAATATCCATATTCCATATTCTTCTCTGTCCTTCTCGTGTTTGCATTTAACTAGATGCCATCACAGCCTGTTTACAGCACACTCAGTGAACTTATTTCTTTTAAGATTGACTAAAGAGAGACTTAAACCAAAACAAGATGCAACATATATTAAGAAGCACATATTTGATTTTGTGGCTGAACAAAAAACACAATATTCCCATTTTCTGGATCCGCTTCCTCTATCTCCATGTTCCTTTGTCGCTGTCTCCTCTCTCTCACACAACACACACACACACACACACACACACACACACACACACACACACACACACACACACACACACACACACACACACACACACACACACACAGTGCGGGCCACAGATGGCATGGTGGTGTCAGGGTGAGAGGGGTTTGTTAGGATCAAAGAGCTCCAGTGTGTGGCCCCTCCACCCTTCACTTGCTTTCTTCTTCTCTTTCTCTTTTCTGTTTGTCATTTTATTCCTCCCCTTCCTCTGCTTTCAATCTTGCTTCCTCTACTCCCCCTTCTCTCCCTCTCTCTCGCTTCATCTCTCTTCATTTTTTCCCCTAATCTGTCCATCAGAAGTGTTGATAAATTATTCATGCCTGTCTGTCCCTGACGCCTTGTCACCTCTCCTCCACTCGCCAGCTCCTCTGCTTCCTCTCCTCTGTTGCCTTCATCCCTATCCTCCTCTTCCTCCTGCTTTGCTCTCATCTCTTCTTCCCTCCGCTTCACCACCTCCTCCTCCTCCTCCACCAGCTCCTCCTCTCTGGTCTTGCGGAAAGCTCGGCCACACGCAAGCCAAAGTGGTGAGAGTTAATAGAAAGATTTCTAATTATTCCAGCTACTCTGAGCGATCTTTTAATGGCCTGGAGTTGTACAAAATCAGTTGAATACAACAGCGACAGAACAGAATTTGATCCTGTTAATATCCGTCAAGATCTTCAGCAATATTGACTGATCAGAGACGCCTTCGCAACAGCCAATTACCTTTTTATGGCATAATTTTATCGTTTTCCTTTATTTCTGCAGCAATCTGAATAGATCGGATGCATTAGACGTGTCGCAAAAGAACAGGGATAAATAGATAAAAGAGAACGAAAGGAATTGAAAAGCACCAAAGACCTGCTTCAGTATCTCCTTCCGCTCTGCCTTTCTGCCCCAGCCACCCCCACCCCACCCTCCGCATGCCATATCCTGTCGGATGGAGTGCACAGCACAATGGGGGAAAAGAGAGAGAAAGAAGTCGAAAGATGCAATAGAAGGAGTAATCGTTGCTAATCCAACATACTCTCCCCAAACAATTAAACACTGGTTTATGTCTGCTTATACTTTGGAGCACTTACTCCCAAGTATACACACACTCTCACACACACACACACACACACACACACACACACACACACACACACTCAAACGCATTTTTCAGAGATAAAGTTTGCGGCGGAAAGCTATTAATCATAGGAAATCCAGATGAATACAAAGTTAGGGAGTCCAGTGATTAGTGATAAATTGCCTTGTATTTCCCAATGGTGATGTGTGTTTTTGTGTGGAGTGAGGATTACATCTTAGGTATTTGTGTGTGTGTGTGTTTGTGTGTGTGTTGGCTGATACAAGGTGTTAATACTTGACTGAACGCTTGGGATATTAGAATGCAGCTCTGTGTGTGTGTGTGTGTGTGTGTGTGTGTGTGTGTGTGTGTGTGTGTGTATGTGTGTGTGTTTGTGTGTATGTGTGTATGTGTTGTAGGCATATGTGGTGTGCATGTGTCACATATGGTCGCTCTCTCAAAAGATGGGCCTGTCTCAACCACTCTCATCCCCTGTTACCACAACGATTAATACATTTTAAAAAATGTCCCCTCCACTTTCTCCCGGTGCCGGTCACACACACACACACACACACACACACACACACACACACACACACACACACACACACACTGCTCACTATTCAGTGGAGGTTACTGCTACATCAGCAGCACACACAGCACTGCCTTTAGAGGCTGATCAATCTGTACTGCTGCTTGCTCTGATGAATTACAGAAGTCGGGACAGAAAGAGAGAGGGAGAAATGGGGTGAGGGAGGGAAAAGGATGGAGGAGGATGAAGAGGAGGAAAGTGAGTGGGAGGATGCAGAGGAGACAAAGACGTGTAAAGGGTAGAAAAGCTAAGGTGGAAGATGGGGATGATGATGGAAGGATGGTATCTTCATGGGCGATGTTGCCCGAGAAGTCCTACAAGGAGAGGGGAAAGAGAGATAGAAGTGGTGGGACGAATAGAAGAAGGAACAGATGGGGCCTTTGCAAAATAAAGGAGGTGGAGGAGTTAGTTAAATCGGAGGAAGCAGAGAAGACAGAGCAGAAGCCCATCACATGGATCTCTCATTTAGGTGTAGTCAGGGCAGGTTCAAGGACAGACAGGCAGATGATATACCGAGCTGTTGAACGTCATCCCGAAAAGCACGGACGCATGGATAATATTGACTTTAGCTGTTACATCGGGACAGGCAGGAGGAGTTTCTGGTCAGGGAGACATGTAAGGCTTGAATGGACGTCTTTGTTTAGCTGTGGGGGAAAATCTCTCACCGAATGGAGACTGTTGTTTTAAAGAGCTGTCATTAGCGCCTGAGATTGATAATGCATGCAGTGTTTTCAGTCGTCGCCAAGAAATGGGGTCAAGTGAGCAATACTTTATCACATTATATTCTGATGCTCACTTGGTCAAACACTTTTCACTCAGTTCTTAGTTCTTCACATGGAAGTACATTTAAAACATTGCTTGTAAAGGGCTGACCATATCTTCTGCGCTCTGTGCTAAGAGATACATACTGGTACCGGTCCGTACATGCCCAAGGTTCAACTCACACACACAAGAGGGTGCACGTCGGCCTGTGTACCTGATCCAACATGCCATTCCATTCCACTCCAGTAGGTGGATATATTGTACCTGGAGCATGTGCAGTTGAAACATAGTCAGTGTGGTGCCAAAAGGTGCTGCTGCACGCGGATGTCCGCAAACTTGGTAATGCAAAAAAAGTCTGAGATTAAAGACTTGGTCTTTTGACCTTTTAAAGTGAGGAAATTCAGAAGCAAAATCATTCCAGTCATTCCATTGGAATGTTGTGAAACTGTTTATATAACCCTCGACTCTCGGTGAACTTCTCCAAACCGACTCAAGTCAACAGTGCAAATATGTTGTTTGAATAAAAAAGTGTCAACACAATGTAATTTCTGGCAAACTGATTGTCTTCGAAAGTAACCAAAGAAAAGCCAAAGAAATAAAACCAAACTATCTTTACCACATTAAATCAGAAGTACTATTGTATTCTTTTACATAGCATAGCATTGCATTGCATTGAATCAAATCATGTCAGACCGCACTGCATTGCAATAGGTATGGATCGTACAGCATTAATAGTTGCTTTATATGTATATCTAATGTATTGGCTTGTTGGCAATGCATGGAGATGTGTATCGCATCGGCCCTCAGTGACGGAGCTGCACACCCCTACCTCAGACAATGTGTGAAATATATTTTCTCGCTCCCTCCCTCTCCCCTCATTGTTGCCCGCGATAAATCCATAGCTATCTATGACAGCTTTGTTGCTGCTGGGAGGCCCCTCCTGCCTTGTTTGGCTGTGATTCCAGCTGACAGCTTTAGGAGCGTGTCTTTATTTAAGAGGTGCTGTAATTACACAGGCTTTAGCATATGTAGACGGCCAGATATGATTCAAACCACCGCGACAGCGAGAGGGGAGAGGGAGCTCAACGGGTGAATGAGAAGAGAGATAAAACACAATGGCGGGCAGAGCAAGGGAGAGAGAGAGAGGGCGAGAGAACAGTAGGAGATGGAGGGAATGAGGGGAAGAAAGAGACAGAGAGGGAGAGATATGGTGAGCGGGGCAGACTGATAGAGCAATTGAGAGACGAGGAGAGGGCAGTCGGGAGGGGGGAGAGGAAGAGATATGGTTTGGCAAATAAAAGAGGAGCGTGGTGCTGCTGCAAACTGTTCGCCTTATGATGCCTCATTAGGGCTTAGGGCTGCAGATAGTGCCTGTTAGAGAGATCTATGGCCTCGGCACCGGGAGAGAGACAGAAGGGGGAAAGAGAGAGAAGGAGAGCCGGGCAAAGGGAGAGAGAGAGAGAGGTGTAGAAATCCACCGCTAAAACTAAGAGTGAAATAAAAATGATTACAGCTACTTTGTGTAACATTTACTAGATAAAATGTCATGTCAAAATACATTTGTAGGAATAATATGGTTATTACAAACAGATGATCAGGGTCAGCCTCAGTCCGACTCAACTCACGTCCACTTGCTTGTTCCAGAGCATTCGCCCATTTCACAGACTCTTTTCCAGCAGGTGGTCACTTCTCATGTCCCTGTGGACTGTTCTGAGCACTTTAATGACTTTGTGTCCATGTTGGCAGCCCTGATTCCAGTGTGAGGGTTCTTTCTGATTACTTGGTGTCCAACACCTACATTGAAGTTTGATGAGTTTTTGTGCTAGCAGGCCCCTACCGATTTGTTCCTTTGCTGATGACACTGTTGATTATTGGTGGTGATTATTCATTTTGACAAAGTGGTGTTAGACTTCACAATTTACTGACTTGACTGACCAAAATTCTCTCAAAACCTGACAAGAAAAAGATTTCTGTTTGTTTGAAATATCGCGCATAAAATCTAGAACTGATTCACGTGCTGCTGGCCATATTATTGCTACTCTCTATAATTGATCAAATTATGAATAAGTTTAGTTTCCACTTGAGGAGCAGTGGATAGTGCGTATGTGTGAACATCCGACCCAAGAAGAGTTTAGGTGTAGAAACAGATAATTAACTGACACAACAGTTTTCAATTTTACGTTACTTGACCAGAAAACGCACAAACATTAGAAATATGTGTCACAAAATGTTCAATCAGAAATTCTTATATGCTTATTTGTTTTGCCCATACGGTGCATTGCCGAATGATGCTCCCAATGCTGAGCAGAGGAAAGAAAATGTTGTTGCACGCCCCTGCACTTTATTGGCAGAATCCTCTCTGCGGTGCCAACACAACGGTCGAGGAGGCTGCAGTTTTGTGACACTCTGCTAACGCTGCTCTTAACGTGGACTAATTTGACATAGTAACAGGCAAGCAGAAAGAAAAGGAGCAATTGGGCTAAATGAGGAACAAAGGACGGCAAGAGAGGGAGCAGTGCAGATAAGGAATCAGACGCTGTCCAGGCGACACAGGAAAGAAAAGAGAAGGACCAAAGACCAGTAAAATAAATGTCTCCTTTTCTTCAGCGTGTGTAAGAGAGATAGCTGATAGTATATCACCAGGCTCCACAAGCACCAATTAGGAGCCGGATTTTAACAAGCAGAGAGAAACAGTGAGGCAGAGAGTGAGAGAGACAGGAGGGAGGGGAAGACAGGAAGAAGGCTGAAGGCGGACCGTTAATCCAGCGTCCATTGTCAGTCGCTACAGGAAGAACCGTGTTGCATGTTTCGCCATGGGAGACGGCCGTAAATCTATGATGCAACCTTTACGCGCCGTGCTCACAATACGCACAGATGCAGCCGCACATGATACCGGCTGACACAAGTGTAGCCACCCAGTGACAGATTGCTTTCATCAGAGAGACCACACAAATCAACTGCCTACACACACACACACACACAAGCACACACAGTGAAGGAGCATAATCAGGCATTTTGTTGCAGTTATCCAAAGTAGTAAATCAGAACCTGTTGTTTCTATCTTCACAGGCGGGTGCTTATCTGCATGCTACAGGTGTGTGCATGTGTGTTTGTGTGTGTGTGCATGTGTGTGTATATATATATGTTCTGAAGGTGTTCTTTATCTTGTAAACACAGAGGGGCCCTTTGTGGCCTGCTGCTGATTAGCTGTCTGTACACATGCACCATAATAAATTTACTATACGTGAACCAATATTAGTGCTAATGAGGCATAAGTAAGGGAAGAGAGAGAGAGAGAGAGAGTGAGTGTGTGTGTGTGTGTGTGTGTGTGTGTGTGTGTGTGTGTGTGTGTGTGTGTGTGTGTGGTTGCACTTATAATTCCAGTGTAATTTCCGCAGGGGTCTAGTACAAGTTTTCTGGGGGATTTATTACTTTGCTTCACAAGAGCTGGATTCTCTACCTGCTGCCTCAGAGACCATTATGTTACCCACAACACACACACATGCTAGCATACTGACAACGCTCACGTGAACATATGCATTAGCCACAGTCGTAGTCCTCACCCCCGCAGGGACCTTGCCCTTCCCTAATCATAACATGCACCTGAAAACGAAGTTCTTACTGTGGGATTCACCTGTAGACACGAACACACAAATGACTGTATGTACCCAACTCCCACTGCCTCCCCTGGCCCTAAACATGCATGTTTCTTATCGTAACCACCATCATTTCCCTAACTGCCGCTTATGTTGCCCCAGAGGATCCCCTCAAGATGCCGATCATAGTCATGTTGTGCTGTTAGGCATGCAGGATGCCCTGCAGGAAGCCACAGAAATTGAGCCCCGAGAGGACAATTACTCTGCTACAACTTACCACTTACCATCTTGCTGTATTATTTGAAGGTATGAAAGAATATGCTTGCACTCGATGCAGTTTCGAGGGATTTTGCAGTGATCTTTGCCGGGGTTCATTCAGTCCATCTTCAATGACAAATAAATCTTAAAAGGATCATGATCTGTTCGATGAGGGGAAAGGATGTGTTTACTGTCTACCCCAGTTAATTAGAATGTCTTGATATAATTCTTCAAATATCTGTGCTGAAGTACAAGTTTTTTGCAAGGCAATTTGTATTTCAATATAAAACTGCCTTAATTGACCTTCGGCCACTTGGGGGTAAGCTGTAACTGAACATTGCACATGCTATTACCTTGTGAAATTACAAAGTGTTAGTAAGGCATTGCCTCCTTCCACATAAGGTCAGAACAATTATTCTGACTTGGCCAATTAAAGTATGAGCCTAATATCCAGTATCCTTCTACCTCTGTTTTGGTCTCTGCTAAAATGTACTATACTTCTCTTGGAAGCTTCACTATATTCAGCTAGTTATGTGTCTTAGGGCAGATTGGGTTTATCATAGCTTTTTTGCTGAAGAAGCTACAAACATGGCTGTTTAGCATTGTGAGGATTTACCAAAATGTAAATTCGAAGGCTATAAAACCAAAACAAGTAGCTAAAAGACACTAAAATGCTCTGTAGAGCAAAGGGAAGCAGAGCCAGGTCAGAACATCTTCTGCAGGTTCATCAATAAAATCCCTGTGTATGTTGCACATAGTAATACCAGCTTTAAATTTGGAATTCCACTTCCACTTCCTCTTCCACTTCCTCCCAATAGAGATGTGCACCAATCTGCCATTGGACAAACATGTTGAAATCTCAGTGAAGACAGTGTTCTCAGTTGCGTTGCAGATTTCTGTCTCCGGACACTTCACGCAGTTGAAAAGTGACTGCAATGCACAGTAATGGGGGTTTAACTGGGTGCGAAATGTTTGGCCTCCCTCTCATTGCTCTTCCTAATGGGACCTATTGACTGTTTGTGCAATCAGAGTACATCACTATGTATGTACAGTAGATTAGAGACTTGAACAGCAGCCCTCGCCGCTCCCGCGCGCTCTCTTTACCTCTATTTATCTTCCCAGGTTTCTGTTTCCCTCATCATGCCTCCGCCTCCGCTCGTGTAATTTGCAGTTAAATTGAAAGATGCTTCGCTGGCACGCCTGTCAAAGAATTAACCGTGTTGACAAAGCAGTTCACCATATATAATGATCACAACAATACAAAGAAATGATTAAGGTACAATGCAATCATTTATGCTGCCTTTGTTTCTCTTTGCATATCTCTCCCTCTCTCTCTCTCTCCCTCTCTCTCTGTGTAACAGCAGGTAAACAGTCTTGTAGCTTGTAGTGGTTATGTGATTCAGTAGCGTGGCGCGTTTCCGAATGGTAATTTGCAGAAATGAAAACTTAATCAAGCATGCTGCAGAAGTGGCCCTGAATAATTTAGCAGGGAGGGGAGGATGAGTGAGAGAGCAGGAGAGGACGGGAGGAGGATGGAGGGAGGAGGCGCAGAGAGGAGAGGAAGGTGAGACGGAGCGTCTTCGATCCTGCTGCGCCTGATCAGTTAATCATTTTACTTTATTTGATTTTCATTTTTCTGATCCCCAAACATTTCTTCCCCCTTTGTTTTAACTATTCTTCTGCTTCCTTCTTTCTACCTGCCTGTCATCTTTAACACCTTCCCTTCTTCTATCGTTCTCTTTTTTATTCTAAAATATTTTTCTTGTTTCCTCCTGTTGGTTTTTACTTCCCTCCCTACCACTTTTGTATTTTTTTTGTACACACACTCTTTTCTTCTTCTTCTCCTTGATTCCTTTCCTACTATTCTTCCTCCTCCATCGTTACATCTTTCTTGACACTCCTCTGTTTCCCTCTTTTCCCTCCGTGTCTTTCTTTCCACGTATGATCCTACTTTTTGTGATGTACTAGCGCGGGCAGTATATAAGCAGAAACAAATCTTAATTTGGACGAGTTTATCTTTGTCAGATGCTTTCTGAGTGGGTAATTAATTACTTAGCCCTACTTAAACTTTTAATATCTTCCTTCTCCCTCTCTATCTTTAATTAATTTCTCATCCTGAGAAAGAAAAGAGTTTCATTAATACTAAAGCCATTAGTCTTCGAACAGGAAGGAAGCCCATATTGGGTCGTTACCGACGACTCCCTCAACCCCCTAAATGATTAGAGAGGTACAGAGTCAACATTTTTCTTCTTTCTGCCGAGTCTGGCAAACATGTCTGACAAGTGCCAATACATGACCGCCTCTGTGAATGCTCCCAATCTTTTTTTCTCCTCGCATGCATAATGAAACATGATCGCCATAGGCAATCATTCATATCACTTTTTTTTTTGTAAACAATACCATGATTGGACCCTTAGCATCAATATTTTTGCTTGATGTCGGTGGATTTAAAAATTACAAATTAATTAACAAGACTATTATCTTTTTTGGTGTGCATCTTTAATGAAATGGGAGAAATTCTGGCTTTTTTTACAAAATTTCAAGTTTACGTTAAATGATTTCTGTACTGGGTTTAATGCTTGTGGGTAATTGTTCATATATATGTGTAAGGTATGCACCATGACTAATCCGTCACTTCACAGCTAGTTTAGTTTAAACCCACCAGGGTCCAGAGACCTCCAGGTAACATACACTGAGGAGTGTAGTAGAGCAGAGTAGATGTCAAGTTTTTCTAACAAGGTCATTTTACATTTTATAGAAACAAACATAACAGACACAAATTATTATTCAAAGCAGAATAAGTTTACATGTTATAAAATATATGGTGAGGAGAGTTTTTACGACCTCTGATCGCACTTTTAATCAAAATGATTGAAGTGAGACATTTGAAGTATTATTGCATAAATTACATATTTCTGTCAAATTGAATGTCATGAAAAGAGTTGACTTCAGTCCTAGTCTGACCCTATCAGTTACAGTCGTCTTCATCGGCCCCTGCTATGAAGAATCTCACTTGTAATTTATTTCTTCTATTTGTTTTATTCTTTTGTTCCAAAAATGTCAAATCTGTGTTAAAAGCTAAATACTGCCCCCCCAGCTCTCTCCCTCTCTCTCTCTCTCTCTCTCTCTCTCTCTCTCTCTCTCTCTCGCTCTCTCTCTCTCTCTTTGTCTGACCAAACTATATACTTTGGTAAATTGGACTGAGAATGAACTACAGACCCAGACACTAGTTTGTGAAAGCTTCGCGCTCTTCTTCTCTAATGGAAATTAAGGGGCTGTGTGTGTGCGTGCGTGTGCATGTGAGAAAGGGAGATGTGCCATGCTTTTGTGACATGGCCTCGCAGGGCTCAGATTTTATTAAGTACCCCTTAGAGAAAGAGAGAAACAAAACAAGGAAAAGTCTCTCTCTCTCTCTCTCACACACACACACACACACACACACACACACACACACACACACACACACACACACACACACACACACACACACACACACACACAAACACACATACACACACGAAGAGCAGTCTCAGAATTTTATTAAGTACCCTTTAGAAAGAGTGAGAGTGAGACGAGAGGGGAAAAGTCACCGGCAGCATGGTAATCAGGCCCGCTAACCGAGACACCAAGAAAAGAGGAGAGGAAAGAAACGACACAGTGAGGAAGAGAGGAGGGGGGGACATTTATTTTTTTTACCTTTTTGAAAACCATAAAGTGAGGGACATTTAACATGTAAACAACAGTGTCTTGTATTTTTGTGCATTTCTACTTTTACCTCTCTACACACTGGGTGAAAATGAAATGGGGTAAAAAGGTATTTTAAACATCAGATGTCACTGGAACATGTCGTAGTGTAGAAGCATTCCCTCTTACACAACCACATAAAAACCTGTAATTACATAAATTGATTTGCAAAATGAAACATGCTCAGCTTAACAAGCATTTGAAGAATGTACAAGAGTTCATTCTGAAATGAAACCTAAGGCTTTTAATATAATTTCTTGAAGTTTATTATAAGTGAGTGAAGCATTTAACCATACAAATTAGGCTAAAAGTCTTGTTTGAAGGCGAGCAGCTCTCAGTGACCTTAAAATATTCCTCTATTTTATATTTATCATCACAAACATTTCCTTTTATTTCTGTCTACATGCTAAGGTGTGTGATTGGCTAATCTAATGCTAAAACACAACTTTGAAGATTAGTTTGGAATACGGAGCGAACACAGTACGTGCGGCGCACTGAGAAAGAACAGAGCAGTGATACAGACACATGCAAGATGGACATGAAGTGGTGTGGAGAGCAGGAGGAGAGAGGAGGAGGAGGACAGGGAGCAACAGGAGGTGGCAGGAGGAGGAGCTGGGTGATACCTTGCATGACTGCGCATTCCCCAGACGAGCCCTGCCACACACATACACACACAGAGCAACGGCTGGTGTGCGGGTGGCTGTCTTGTTGGCAAGGGTTTCTGATTTCACGGCCTACTGGGTGGTGGCATTCAGCTTCCATTAGGCACCCCTCTTTCAGCCTTTGACTCCCCACCTCCTCCCCCTCCCGCACACACACACACACACACACACACACACACACACACACACACTGACCCATCCCTTCTGCCCTGTCCACCCGACGCCTCCCAGTTTCTTTCTCTTCAAATATTTTTTCTACTTTCTCCTGACACAATATTCATAAAAATAACCTTTAAGACAGGTTATAGACATTATATTTAACTTTCCAAAAGTCAGGATTTTGGATGAATGGTAACAGATAATAAATCAGTTACTGCGTATGTTACAAGGCTGTTTGCATAGACACACACTCTTTAGTCTTCATCCTGGAGTAATCGAAGAAAGAAAAAAACAGGACAGAGAAAGCCTATTTAATTTTTTTTTTTAATTTACGTTCGTCATGTTGAGCAAGGCACTGTCTCTTTAGAGTCAGTGGTCCAATTCCCTGAGTGCGAGTCACTAAATGGCCCCTGGTTAGGAGAGGGAATGCTGATAATGCTGACAAGCTCCTTTTCTTTCAATGAATGGTAAGGACAGACCCCCTGCTTTCCCAGCACACACACACACACACACACCAACTGACAATTAGAAGAAAGAAAAATGGCGCAGTGGAAATTTGCATTTTGAGTGAGTGCGTCCGCTAAAGTAGAGGCAGATGATGCATGCTCAATCTGGACAAATGATAATTGATAGAGAGAGAGAGAGAGACAGAGAGAGAGAGAGGGTGGGGGGTCCTGTCAGCTTGTGTCTGAGTGGCTGTGCTTGGACCGAGGGCTCCATGGGGTCAAGAAACAAGAGGTGTCATAGACACACACACACCCACAGACACTGACGCTGCTCCGCACTTTCTTTCTCAGGCATTCAGGCTTTGTTATGTGAGAGAATTTAGTGCTCAGCAAAGCAGCTCCGGTCAGTGAGGGATTATTTGACTTCATGAAGCCCTCTCTCTCTCTTTCTCTCTGTCTTTTTCTCATCCTCCCAGAAAACCCTGTCAAATCCAGTGGAAGGGCTGTGATGGCTTTCGGTCACAAAACATTATTTACAGCTTTGATTCTTTGGAATTCTTCCATCAACTTTGTCTTCTATACATTTATGTAGTGATGTACACATATTTTCTTAAAGACAGCATTGAATTGACAATATTTAATTCCAACTTCTTCAGAAATAGTTTCTTGTGCCATGTAGCTCCACCGTTGTCCAAAAGCCGTTAAAAACACATCGGTAAAAATGCACATCTACTGTATAAACCCACCTTGAATTGTAAATACTCACTTTTCTGTATGAATCTCCAGTTGAAAATACACAGAAGCACTCTTTACTCCAATTATGTACAAATTTTATTAAATTCTTTTGATAAATGAGTGAAAAATATTTGACATTCACATATGTTGCTAGAATATTAAAATATGGTTAAACTGTGTTTGCGTAGTGTTCAGAATTCATCTATCCACAGTAGTTCTGCAGTTAGCTATCTTTCTAAAATATTATCAGATAATTGATTTCTTTAAAAGTAAGTGAAACTACTCTCTGTACTACAGCATGTATTAGGTGCAGACACCCAATCCATCCCCCTCCTCCTCACCTCCTTTAGTTTTAAAGAAATGCTAAATGAAGCCCCGTGTCCTTTCCATGAAGCTCCTTTGATTTAACACCGGGGCCGCCCCCTTAGAGAACCTGTTGAAGAATCACTCTGCTGAATTTAGTTTTGGACAATAAAACAATGTCCGAACGCAATTAAAAAAAACCTGCAAGCTGCTTTTCAACAAGCCGTTAACCTCCAGTGATACTTTTTAAGAAATCGTGCCATAAACTCGCCCAGAGTTTTTTAATGGGCAGAAATCAAATACTGTCCCACGCTAATTTAATTAAGGCTCGCCACCAAAATGTCCGGCCTTGGTCCAACTATTTGAGGAGAGCAATACTTTTTCGACCTCCTCCAAGTTGATTAAAATATGTGATATTTCACATTAGTTTAGTTTTTATGAGCAGTGAGGTAATTCATTGTCAGTAAATGGCTTGTCAGAGTGCACCGTGAGTGATGTAATGCTATGAAGTCTATCGTTTGAATTGCCCCTACGCCTATTAGAGAAAATCGACTTCTGGGCCCATTATTTGATTATCTTGCAAGAAGTTTGCAGGAGGCCACTGCCATCATCAGGGATCACATCTCTCAGTTTTATAAGTGGCCTGTTTCTATGCTTTTAATGGAACAGTAAAAAAGGTCTAAAAACTCCTCTAAATGAAGGACTAATAATAATATGAAACGAAGGATTTCAAAAATGTCTTGATACAATTAAGTCTTTTCTTTTGCCATATGCTTGTACAATATGCAAACACTTCCCCTCCAACTCATTTATACCCTTTAATTAAAATATGTCAGGTTCCCATTGGCTGTGAACGCACTTGAACACGTTCCTCGGGTCCCGCACAGAGGTAGGGCCTAATACCTGGGTCTAATTAACACGCATTTAAAAAATACTCGTGATGCAAATTACCGTTAACATCAAATCAGGGGCGCGGGGGGTAGGGCGATGGTTGGTGCTGGTGGGGGTGTTAAACGACAAGACAAGATAATTCTGCTAATGCATATTTATCTCATGCTAATTGGCGTGCACGGCCGAAGAAAAGCGCACACTTAATTAATTGACATGGAGGGGGGGGGTTGCAAATGAATCAGAGGCACTCGATCTGGAGAGAGGGAGACAACAACAGAGGGAGAGGAAGAGGGAGGATGTGAAGCAGGAGGTAAACACAAAAACAAGGTTCCTTTCTATCTCTATAATACAATTTCAGAGGGATACAAATGTGTAAAGCAACATAAAAACTATAAATCCCAAAATGTACCTTTACCAAAGATCTGAGAATCTCTATATGATGTGGAGATTTCAATTCCGTCAAACATTTCAATATACGTATATGAAAACAAAAATACAAAGTATAAATAATATTTATATATATATAAATATTATAAGTGAAAATATAAATGTATACAGAGTAAATGCAGAGCCATTGCCTGAAATAATAAGATATAAACTTATACTAAACTAAAGTGGCAGTAATAGGGGTAAGTAATATGGCATATTGCACATGATATTGAAATAAGATGATAAAAAGGGGTAAAGTAGGGGTCTGGGAGAGTAATATTGCAGTGTTGATATTTTCTCTGAGTTCAAAAAAATAAGTACAAATAGGCCACTGTAAATCAACCACAAACCACTAATGGATGTTATAATGCTATCATTTTAAGTCTTAAATATATTCATCAAATAATTCAGATATTTTTAATCGCTACATCTTAATTTGAATGAACCAAATCTGGACCTTGTGTTGCACAGCAATGGCTGAAAATGATTTTAGGCTAATTTGGCATTAAAAGCATTGGCCGTGTATTTTCCTAACAAGTGGGACATGGTGGATTTCCTGAACTGGCCCTAAATGTCTGTCCCGGTTCGTCACTCTGTGTGTCTCTAATGCCAAATTTCAGAGTGGTTTTGTCTCCAAAATAGCTGTGTCCGTCCAGCTCACCCCGTGTAATTTGGGCTGTGTAGCTAGCCCTCTGTTATAGGGGCCCTCACACACACACACACACACACACACACACACACTCACACACACACACACACTCACACACCCTCTGTATCTCTCATTTATTTGTTTACGGTCTTCCCTTTTTTTTTGCCCCTGAAAGAAACCGATAGGACGCAGAAGCAAGACCTTTCACGCTGCCTCCCCCTTCCTCCCCTCCTCCCCCTCTCTGCTCCGCCCGCTCGGGAGGCGCAAGAATTAAAACAGAAATGTTTTTGAACACACACACACACAGACGCACACACACACACCACACTCATACATTTCAAGCCACAGATGGTCTTTTGAATGGAGCGGGGGTTCCCTTGTTGTGTGTGTGCCTGCGTGCGTGCTTGTGTGTGTGTGTGTGTGTGTGTGTGTTGTGTGTGTGTGAAGCTGGGAGTTTACCCTCGCTCCCCCCTCTGTGTCTAGGCAGCCGTTTTGCTCCTGCATTTCTTTCTCTCTTTGTGATTCCTAACTTTCTCTTTTTCCAAACGGCCTTTGTGTGGAACCTGCGGCTGCTGACTAACTCCTGCCTTCTGCTCATTTGCCCCCATCCCTACCTCGCACATCCTGCTCCAAGTTTGTGTGTGTGTGTTCGTGCATGCGTCTGTGTTTTCAGAGTTTATTACTTCTGATGATATACACCTAGTTGTAGTAAACTTGCACAAAATCTTTAGGATGATGAAAAACTTTAAATCCTTAGGGAATTTTATTGTAATAGCATTAGACGTGAAGAAACCAATGAGCTGCTTAATGGACCATTGACTACCATAGATACAATATAGTTAAATTATAATTAGATATTGTGAGGGCAAAATCACCTTTTATATCGTTTTTTTAATCCGAGACAAAGTCAATCTTTAATGCAACTTTTTATGTGGACGTGTTCTATGGAAAACCTCCTCTGCTGCACCTAATCCTCTGTTATGGACCAAGAAATGCCACAAACAGCAGAATGCAAGACATAACATCTGGATTATGCTCAGACACTTTGCACCCTGGTTGAAATCACGATCATACATTGGCACAAAGTATTCATTGTATTTTGACGTCAAGGCCCCGTGAAGAATCTGGCATCAACACAAAGTCATGCCCGCTCAGATTAGTCCGGGTGACACTCGGATGGCGAGAGAAACAAAATCATTGCTACCGTACTGTATGTGGCAAATTTATAAAACTGACCACCTGTTTCTCACACACACATAGACTCTCATTCACACGGCCTCTTCCACAACGCGTATTATCTTTCTGCTTTATACGAATACTGACGATGCTACCAGGGCGAGCAGCTGTCGTGGTTGGTGGTCCCAGTTATGGGTTGAATTTGACTTGTATGTAAAACCGAAACACGATCCTATTTGGTGCGACATTCCCCATATAGTGTTGTTTTATAGCATCGTTTTAATTGTCTACTTCATTTTTTTGGTATAAGGTGTCACTCACTCATGTGGCAGCTTCGCACTTTTCAGAAGTGCATATTTAAAGGGTCGCATGTAACAGAGCTAAAGGGGAAGAGGACGGACACCGGATGTTATTGCTTTTCTCCTTCTGACTTACTGATTTCTCCTCTCCTCTCCTCTCCTCTCCTCTCCCTAGGTGGCTTGGGTAATAAACACACTAGCTGTCTGTCTGTCTTGCCGTCTTGGCAGGTTGAGGCCTACTTAACCAGGCGAGACCGCTGCTCTTTTCTAAGTCTCTTTGAATGCTTCCCCTTTGTCGGCGACACGCCACCATGTTAATGTCATGTACCGTAGAAATTGCCGCAGCTATGGCTATTAGCTTCGCCGCTAAAGTACAGAGAGCGGCGGGGAGAGAGGGAGCCGCCACAAAACCCCACCGGCTTCAAATGCAGACCATAATTGCATTGCTGTGAAGAGGGTTAGACCCCCACACACACACACACACACACACACACACTCTCCCCCTCTCCATATCTTTCCCTGCCACCCCCCACCTCCCCACCTCTGTCCTTCTCTCTCCCTCTTTTTGTGTGTGCGATTTGTCCCTTAAGCCGGCGTAACGTCTCGGCCGAGGCCACAGAATGTGGAGAGCAAATTGGAGGCAGAGCGTGAACAATGGAACATGCATCGCTGCTGGGGCATTCTTCTTCTTTACTGGGAACTGTGGGAGGGGGAAGAGGGAGAGAAAGTCCTTTTTGCAAGGGAACTCTGGTGCCCATAGACACCCAGACGTAGACAGAGTCTAGTGAAGGGTCGTGATTCTGGATACACATACAACTAAACTCGTACTTATTTTAAGTATGTTGTTGGAATGAAAATCTTAGTATCATTAATGCTATAACGCAAAACATGGGGGGAAAATGTGGTGATATAATTTAGAGAAGACTATAAGCATAGAATTAAAGGTTTGGGCTGTTAAGAGTAATAGAAGCAAGCATTTACAGTATAGATAATTTCTCATGTTCACAGTCGGGACATCATTATTTTCTCTAGCTTTTTTTTATGTTGCCCACCCTGCTATGGCCTCTTTTGTCCCCCTTCAGCCCAACACAAGTTGTGGCCCACATAATTCAGATGCGCGTTTTCTGTATGGACTTGATATGGACGTTTGTAAGTAAGTTTCATTCCTCTGTAGTCCGACCACATGGGGGAGCACAACTGACGCGTGGAGATGAGAAGAAACAAGAAGCAGGGGGAGAGAGTATAAATGTGGAATACAAACTGTACAATGAAGGAAGCGGAAAAGAACAAGTGACAGCAGGAGAGCAGAGAACAAAACCGAGCTGAGGAACGAAATAGAAATGATGAGGAGAGCGGGACAAAACATCAGACAGCCAGAGAGGAATTCTTTTTTTTAACAGTAACAATATATTATTTTCGGGAGTCAGCGTTTCCTATAGCTTGATTTCAGCTCCAAACGGACAGAAGCAAAAAAACAGGAAAAAAACGGCAGGATGGGGGGGCAGATGAGAAAAGAAGTCAAACGTGGCACACAGAGGCGAAGAGAAGCAGAACAGCTTGTCTCCCGTGTTGAATGGCGGCGTGTATCGTTCACATTGAGTCAACAGATTAGCGACGGAGGAAGCTTAGCTATTCCAGGCCCACCCTCGTTTGATGTTTCGGGGAGGCCTAATTTGATTTTTCACCTCCCATTGTTTCAGCACTGTGTGCCCCTAATCCACTTTAAAGTGGAGACAGCTTTCATCCTTTTTTTTTACCCCTCTCTCTTTTTTTTGTCTTTCTCTCCCTGATGCCGTTCCCCTCCGTCTTTTGTTGCTCTCCTCTCTTCCACAAGTGCTCCGCAGGCACATGCACATTCCGTTACATCGATGGAGGAAGTTGGGCCTCGGACTGTTTGGGGAAAGTTAGACCGATCAGCTGCATCATTAAAACTGGTTACCAGTTAGGTTCAATGGTGCATTTCTATAATATACAATAATAATTTTGACATCATCATTTTTTACAGGAGTTAGTTGTGAGTACCATTGATACATTGTAGGCGCTCTATAGAAATGGACATAGCAAGAGCTGAAGGACATTTGTTTTCACATGAACTCCGGAGAATGTCCGCACAACTGGGTCTGGATTTTCCTTTCACATATGAACAACGCAGCAGGAGATTCTCCACTCAGAAGCGTTCACAACAACACAGAAATCTCTGGAGCGTTCAGGCGATGGGTGGTGCAGCAGGCGGAAGCAGGACGAAACATCTAAATTCCACTGCTGATATCACAGGTTTTACCGCACATCGTACCAGGTGTCGGCTCTTATCACAAAAAACTCTCATCCTGAGAGATTTGTATTATTTTAGTTTTTTAGTCTGTCGCGTTAGAAACATCTTCAACACGCCCCACTCACTAGCAGTGAATCCTGCGGGGGATCTCTTGCTGTGTTCCCACATGGGTCGCTCCCGCAGGAGACCTAAGAGCTTCTGACTCTGACATTTGTGTTCTCACATACAGCCCCTTTGGAGAATGTCTGGAGTTTAGTAAACATCTAAAAGCAGTTTTTGTGATTCACAGTTTTCTTTTTAGTGGTGTTTATTTTACGACTATATATTGTATCCTACATGTCTTTAATCTAACGTATCAATGGCTAAGAAAAGAAAAGAGCAAAATATATCGAGCCCTCCCGCTCGTCTCTTCTCTCTCAGTCACAGTTGAAGTGCTCCAGCAGTTCTTGATCGTAATAAAAGCCTTCGGGGTTGGAGGTTTTAGTTTGGCCTTCGAGCGCTTCCCTCCACCAAGCCACGCCACATCCCACCCTCTGCTTGCAGGCTGTATTAACCCTGAAGAAAAGCCCCCGCAGGAGCAGAAGAATGGTCACAGAAAAGCAAGAGGTGGAAATTGTCACAGCAGAGAGACCCCCACCTCTTCCCCCCTTCCCCTCCTTTTTTCCCCCTCAGTGAAAACAGCGAAATGACCAGCCCCTTGGCTCGGTGACTGCGCTCAGCTTGCTATAAGGCAGCTTAATGCACCCAACCCCTCCACCCCATTGTCAACCCACCTCCCCTCGACCCCAAACTACCCCTGAAAAAGGGTAGCCCCCACCCCACTAACACACACACACACATTACCAACGCACAAACACACACAAAAACTCCAGCCTTGAAAAGAGCCACACACATCAACTCCTTTTGTGTTGGCTTTTTCTCCGAACCATTGACTGACTGACTCACTGCTCGCTGCATTGACACCCTCCTCCACAGCGTCCGCACCGTCCCTCCAGCCTCCCTCTTTCTTTACCCGCTCTCCGTCCATCCATCCCTCTCTTCGTCCTCTGCGTCTTCTCTTAATCGTCCCTAAAGTGGTGGGGAAGAGGAGGCAGAGGTGGGATAAAATATACAGGGTGAATAAAGACAGACAGACTGTCAGTGCATATGTTGAGTGGGTGAGTCCAGTCCTCTATGTTTAAAGAACCATCTGTGATAGTTTTCATTCAAAGAGGCAGCATCAATAGAAAGTTAAGAAGGCTCCTTTTGTCGCCTCTTTCTTTCTTTGTCTGTTCCTGCTTCTTTTTCCTTTTCTCTTAATTTCCATTTCACTCAGCATTTTTATTTCTCTCGTTGCACCGTTAATTTGTTAACACTGAAGCGCTGCAGATTCACAAAGCTGCTAATCCATCTTTGTTGTGTGTTTTTTTTATAGATAAAGGTTCTGTATAATGTTTCAAAGAAGCAGAGCAAACATGTTAGTTTTCCCTCCTTATATCACTAAATAAAGAATAATAAGAAAAACCTGTCACTAAAGTAATTAGGGTTAGGGTTAGAAATGTAATAGATCTAGTGCAGCAAAACATACACCATGATATCCGCTCCTGTACTGTGTGGGTGTGTGTGTGGGTGAGTGTGTGAGTGTGTGATGGATTAGCTCTGTAAGGGGCTCAGCGGTACACTGATATCTTTGCTCAGTGCTCACAGCATGATACACCAGATACTGGCACGTGCTCACACACACACACAAATACACACACGAGCAGGGATTTGGTGTCCAGTAGTGTGTAGATGACCCAGTGGTGAGCTGTCACTGTGTGTGTGTGTGTGTGTGTGTTGTTGTGTGTTGTGTGTGTGTGTGTGTGTGTGTGTGTGTGTGTGTGTGTGTGTGTGTGTGTGTGTGTGTGAGAGAGTGTGAAACCTTGTTCTTCTAACAGTCCTCTAATCCTTCTAGAGTGGCCCTGATAGGCCTAATGACACACACTGGGACACCACAGGGTGCTGCACCTGTATATGTGTGTATGATAGTTTGTGTGCGTGTGTGTGTGTGTGTTAGAACTATTACCACTTGCTGTGACACTTAAACATGATACTTTTTCTTTCCTCTCTCGCTTTTTTAGATTCTTGAAATAAATCTGGTCCCATTGCAGCACAAAAACCTCCAAGATGACTACAATTTTACAATGAAAATACATCTGGGGGTGGGGGTTGAAATAAAACTCACTGAGAACGACCTGTGCTCAAAAATGTAAAACATGATTTTGTTTTCTGGGCCCTTCTACTCCCTGAGAATAGTTCAGTCACCAGTTTAAATCTTGCGGTGACCTCAGTGTAGGTCACCTGCTGAGAACACTTGAGAGAGCGAGGACGTGTTGGCTCCTGGCACTGCCGCAGCAGCAACATGTCGCAGACGCTGCCAGCTCCAGTAACGCCTCCGTTCTCAGTTACAGCTGCAGCGAAGCAGACAAAGAACGGGTGTGTGTGTGTTAGTGTGCGAGGGTGACATCACCCCATGGGGGGTGTTGTGCCAGTGTTGTGATCCTCTCTGAGGATTCGAGGTTAAATCCCATTGTTGTGCTTTTTTTTAGATCTTAGCATTGTCATTACTTCTTCTTGGACTTGCTTTTTAAATAATTCCTTTTGTTTTAACTGCTGATGTTTTTACCCTCACTGTCTCTAAGCAACTGTAGAAAACAGACTGACAGACGCACCACTAAAGGAACTCTTGAGAACAGAAGCTACTGACACACACTGTCTCTCTTCATAGGAAACAGACTACTTAGACTCATAAACTAAAAGGTACCTGTTAACTGAAACAGGTGGCTTAACAACTTTCTAGCCCCTGGCTGCTGAGGCTAATGGCTTCCTGCACACACACACACACACACACACACACACACACACACACACACACACACACACACACACACACACACACACACACACACACATACAGTCAGCCACTATCTAAACACACACCATGACCCACAGAAAATGAGTATATCTCTGTCAATGACAGGTCCCAATGTGTGTGTGTGTGTGTGTGTGTGTGTGTGTGTGTGTGTGTGTGTGTGCCCTCCATACCTAAGTTGCCATTTCCTTTTCAATCCAACACACACAAAGCAGACATCACTTGTGTACATGTGCTGCAGTCACTGGGGCGAGATGGGGAAAAGTGAATAAAAATGAAACAGAAAAGAGAAGAGGTAGAAAAAAAAGCAAGGTCACACTCATTCATCCTCACTGATCTTTTTACATGAAATACAAACCAGAGAAAGGCAGATGGAGTTGGAAACGAGTTTGTTTTTCTTGTCTTTCTTACTTTCTTTCTTTCTTTTTTTTGTACAAAACGATTGGCAGAAAAAAGGAAAATGTGTGTGTATGTGTGTGTGTGTGTGTGTGTGATGGTAGCAAAGTGAGGTTAGATTATAGGGTCTGGTCTCTGAGAGAGAGGTGGAGGGAGGTGCAGGGGGGGGTGGTGTAGGGACAGCCAGTGACATGATGGGACCCCTAATGGTCATAATTGGCGGTGGCTTTGACAGCAACTATATGATAGCTGCAGACTACACACAACAACCGTGCGTGTGTATGTTCGTGTGTGTTTCCTTAAGGAGAAATTTACACAAAATTGCAGCTCGGTTGATGAAGCGCTTGTTTGCAATTGGTGCCTGTTTCTCTCTTTTTCTTTGTGTGTGTGTGTGTGTGTGTGTGTGTGTGTGTGTGTGTGTGTGTGTGTGTGTGTGTGTGTGTGTGTGTGTGTGTGCGTGTCAGATGTACATATTGTATAAACACAGTTGACTTGCCTTCTGGCAGGTGTAAAAGGTAGCAGTTAAGCTCGTTCCCCTCCTACCTCCTTCCACACTCACTCACTCACTCACACCCCATTGGTATTGTGTGGCCATTTTCAAAGAGCAGCAGTTGCCTTTTATTGCAACTTCTTCAAAATGGAAATTAAACGTTCAACTGCTCAGTCATCCATCCATCCATCTATCCATCCACCCATCGTTGGCTCCCTCAGACAAATTTATCTCACAGTGTGTTACTTCCTGTTGGAGGATTTTTAGTGTGAATATATGGAATTATTATTTACATTATCCTACTAATAAGTCTAGTTTCCTCTGTCCCTCTGTCTGTCCATCTGTCGACTTTCTCAACATCTGCCTACTGCAGCCTCGGTAGGTGTATTTCTGAGGACCTAAGTGTTGTGAATGAGTGGATCTCAAATGGGTCAGTAATAACCAAAAGAAAAACAAGGAGCCATGTGATGCAGAAAAGTGAGAACGTTTACATCTGCTCAATGTTAAATGGATGGTACTTTCATAGTGTTTTCACTCACAAACCGGTGGTGCAAACATCAAGGGCAATTTGAGGTTCAGTACCTTGCCCAAGGACACTTCGACATGCAAACTGAAGGAGCCGGGGATCAAACCGCCAACCGTATGAGTCGTGGATTATCTCCCTCCTGAGCCACTGAAGCTTAATTTGTTCACAAATCCAGGCACTAAAAAGCAACAAGAACTCAAATGGCTTGAACTGGCAGCTTGACTCCTAAAATAACAAAATGCAGGAAGTGATACTTATGATAGCTGTGTCGCAGCCAAAAATCTGTTTTTGCAAAGTTGTGGGATACTTGACCTTTCGATGAAGATATTAACTACATAATCATCTGCATGCACCCTCGTAAATTACTCAATGAGTGTGTAATTGTATTTCCATCGCGTGTGCAGATGTAAAAAACAAACATTTAATGTCAGCATATTGAGTCTTTTCATCAGGTGTTTTCTCTTTGCTGCATTGATTAGTTCCCCCTCTTTTTCTTCATCTTTTAGAGTTTAAAAAGTTGTATTCCAACACAAATTGTCAGCAATGATATTATTAGAAAGAGATTTGCTGATGGAGCTTTGTATTTTCTGAGAGGTCCATGTCCAACACATAGTGTTTTTAATAGACTCAGTGCTGCCTGAGCTTATTACAGAATTAAATATTGTGGCCTCTCACTGAATTTCACATAGCCAATGAAGTGACTAAAATGTAATTACTATTCTCTCCTTTGTTGATGCATTAATTTCTTTTTTTCCATCATGTTAAAATGATCTTATTAATTAGCAGGAGTCAGCAGAGCTGAAAGAAATCTAATTGTTCAATCTGACCAGGTTTGGAAACGTATTTGTGTTC